>NC_031770.1:5922559-5969433 GCF_001522545.3 Parus major
TATCTCCTCAAATTCAAGGACCAGGTCAGGTCATCCTTGATCAGTTTTGATTGAAGTATCATTCAAGTAAAAATTGCTTTTCATGGGTCAGGAGATACTCTTCAGAATGCGACTCGCTGCTTGAAATGTGAGTGTCTGATTTATTTATGAGTGTCCTGGAAACTCAAGAGGTTGTGACAGAGCTAAGGGAAGAGCCCCTCTGCTGACCCCTGCCCTTCCAAAGCCATCATAGACAAAATTGATACTGGCTCAAGGGAGCTGTACATTAGTGAAATGTAATGTCAGTTCAGATTTCATCACATCATGCCATAAAAAAATCATTAAGTTACTTGGATTAAAAAAAAAATAAAAATTAAAAATGGTAGCAGAAAGCCGTTCAGACACAAACCATCTGGAAGGGAGAGAATGTAACACAGGTATTTGTTGCTTTAAATCTCCAGAACACCTTCACTTTTCTATTTCTGCAGTTGTTGTCTCTGCACTTTGGTCTTTTTGGAACAGCAATTACAGCATGTCTAGTAAGAATTCATGACAGCTTAGGACCTCACTTTAAAGGTAGTTGGGTTTTTTTTATTGAGGAGGCAAGAAAAAGACATTAATACAACTTTAGATCTCTGCCAACTCCCAGAAGAGATCCAAGCTATTAATACAGACACGTGTGCAAGACACGATACACTGGTCTGAATCTGTGGTTATCAGAAGGGCTGGCAGTGTCACCTGGAGCTGTCTAACACTCCCCATGCCTCAGCCTTTATCTTCTAACAAGTCTACTGTTCCAGCAGAAATTTCAATTCCAAATGGTTGCTTCAGGTGGTTGGGTCATTTTGGAGCAGTGAGGAGGTGAAGGAGGGCTCAGCAAGGATGGCCTGGTGGCTCACACAAACAAAGATCCCCACTAGTGAGGGTGTATTAAAGTCAGAGACCCAGCACTGGTCCTGGTGGGCAGAGTGGGTGTTTCTGCAGGCTGAGGCATCCAGAGACACTCCTGTGTCATCCCCCTGCCCTGCCTGGCTGAGGCACACACCTGAGACAGGTGTTGGACATGAGCATGGCAGACAAAGCCCAGGCACATCTCCTCTGAGCTGGCTTTCGAGTGCAGGCACTGTGTACCAACCACTGTGCCCTGGTTTGGGTGCCAGGCCCTGGGCACATGTGGGAGCTGGCCTGCCCAAAGCACAGGGTCAGCCAGACTTCACCCCTGATAAGCTGAGCCTCAGTTCTAAACCCTGGGAAAACATCTGTTTAAGTCAGGACGAGCTGGAGTTTTCCTCCCAGGAGCTTTTGAGGTTCTTATGTTAAGTGGTTCTGTTCTCCTACTGCTTAGTTGTGTTCTTTGCATGGTTTTGTTTCCAGAATGTTCCTCCCCTAAGGTTATATATTGTTGTACCCTCTTTTGTTCTTGTCTTTGGCTGCTCACCCCCACGGAGCTCCTCCTGGTTATTGTTGTTCGGCTTTTGGGCATCGCCCCTATTTTCTTTAATTCCTTAGCCAAGTGTTATTTCCCTGTGCCAACCAGTGTTCCCACTCCTGTTTATTTTCACCATCCTCTGCCCTGAAGTCAGGGGACCTAAAGGTTTGTCACAGGCACAAGCAGCCTGCTCCCAGCCCGTGGTTGTGGGCAGGGCATCTCCCCACTTCACCTTGTCCCCAGGCCCATGCACTGCCCAAGGAGACTCAGTGTTGTGGGAGAAGGCACCAGATGTGATGAAATCCATGACATGAATGTTTTGTTTCCTATCTGGAACCCAGAAGTTGAGTATTCTGTTGAAAAATTAAATGCCTGGGAGTCAGAAGGGCAGTCAAAGCTGGGGAGCAGGGAGAAGAGGGTTTTTTATTTGCTCATCTCAGGTCTGTGGTTGTTGTGCGTGGCTCACTTGACTGAATTTCTGAGTAGGAAAATATAAAAGCTTCCAGTGAAGCTAATGGGGGTCTAATTGTTTTTTGTTTCCCCTTCTTTAAGTAATTTCAAGGCTGGGCTGTTTTAACAAGCCCTGGAAGCTCTGAGACCTTACTCTCAGCTTTATTTTTACAATTCAAAGTCACACCTATGAAAAATCAGACGCCTTTTATGTATTGAGATGTACAACTGTAAGTCCCAGGAAGAGACTAGTGGTTCCCTAAACACAAGTTTTTGGGATTCTGAACAGACTGTAACCCTAGAGATGGGGTCAGGCTAGTTTTAGTTGTTGGTACAGGGGTTTCTTCCATCAGAGGAGCTGCAAGTTGTTGAACCATGAGCTGGCTGAGGCTACCCTCCAATTGCAAGGTTGAGATGTAATTTCACATAGAAATGTGGTCCCTGCAGAGCAGAGCACAGAGCAGCACTGCAGGAGGGCTTGTGGTACAGAGCTAGCAAAGACTGTGTTCATATCCTCTGGAACAATCCAGGTGAATCTGCAGGAACAGAACAGGCAAAATAAATCCCTTTTCTGGCTCCATCTCAGCAGAATTACGTCACTGTTTCATAAACTGACAGAATTCCTATTTGACCAGGGCACTGAGTCCCAGATCTCACTCCTTGCCATATCTTGCTGCTAATTGAGCAATCCCTCCTTCAGACCAACACTGCAGAGCCTGGAAAGTCTTGGGAGCCTCTGAGAATAGCCTCAACAATTAGGAAAGTAGCAATGCTTAATTAAATTGCCTGTGTGTTTAAAAACCGAAGCCAAGATAATCCCCTTCCCCAGAAAAGCAGCTTTGGGTGGGATTCCTCATTTCTAAGAGCCAACTTAATTTTCACATTCCCCACAACAGATTGTTTTATGAAAGGAGCCTTCCCCTACCATTTATCCATCTTTCCCATCACTCTGTTTTCTCACTGAACCAGCATTCCTGACTTTGCCTCCTCTAGCTTCCATGGGGGAGTTTTTCCACCCCATTTTCTGTCAGCAGTGCTGATTTCTGAAAACATCTACCATCTGCATAACCTCAGGCAGCACATTTCCTGGGATACATCTCCCCATCCTTTTGGGAAGCCGCTTATGCAGTTTCAGACAGCAGAGTTGCTAGGTCAGTGTGTGCCCCACAACCTGCACTCACATTCCACCAGCCCCCCTCACCTGCAGCCTCACCCACAGATTGCCTGCAATCCCAAAAAACACAGCTTCACCAGGCCAAATTTTCCAGCTGCCCCATGAGGGATGTAGGACCCTCAGGAACCTTCCTTTGAGAGGTGGGTGTCTTCCTTGCTGATAACAGGTTTTCCAGAGCAGAAACTTGGTGAGACAACTTTGACCTGAAACTGTCAGTGAAAGACCCAGGGTAACTTCTACTGGATATGTTATCAGGAACAGCAGTAATTTATTAAGGCAAGAGCCTACATTCCACATGAAGGGAAGAGGAAATTGCCTGTATCTCTGTCTGATAAAAATCCACTCTTCTCTTCCAAGAAGGCAGGTGCAGTGACTTCATGGGGGATCACTTTCTGCCTTCCCAAACCTCTGCAGCTCCCCAGCTGGTGAACCACGAGCAGGCTTACAGGAAAAGGAGGGGAGGATATTGTCCTTTCTTGTATTTACCATATGCAGCTAGGCTGTTTTACTATTTTCCTGGATGTTATCCCACAGAGCATAGCAGGGCTTTTATTTGTTTGTTCGTTTGTTTTCTTTTTCTCCATACTTTTAAAGATGCTGGTGACATGGGTTTGGGGGAAAGGGTACCTGGACAGGCTCATCTGACCCCACTGGTGCATTTCAGCATAGAAATGGCTGCAAGAAATCCCCATTTCCCACACATTTTCATTTGGAGGGGATGTTGATTTCTCAGTGTTTTTTCCTCTCCCTGCTCTGTCTGACATTGGGGTATCTCCTGTGATCTTTGTGTCTCTCCATCACATGGTGCCCCTGTTACTCGATCTCCACATGTCTCGTGAATATTTTAGGCAGTATAGAGCAGGGAAGCTTTGCAAAATTTCCAGGTATCTCCCAGGAACAAAACTTTCCTCTTTCCCATGTGCTTCTGGAGTGGGTCTTGGCCCTGTCTGGAGGGGTGCTGGATGTGCACTTGCCATTTCTCAACAGGCTGAGAGCTTTCAAGTCACAGGTGGCTAAACAAGCACATTTCTCTTCTCTGTATCTCAGCCAGGCTGCTTGTCACCACAGCCCAGGATCCTCATGAACCCCAGGCAGCTACAAATCCCTCTTTTGATTGTCAGGCAGGCACAGCAAAGCTCTCCTGTGAGATGGTTTGAGAGTCAGCCCTGTCCTTCCCTGTAACAGTAAAGAAACAGCTGGAAAATCAAGGAACTGCTGCTGCAGTGATGGAGGGAATCCCAGCCCCACCTGCCTGCACCCAGAGCTGTGTTGGTGTCCCACGTGGAGCAGCCAGCAGTGACAGGATCATGTCATGATCCATGTCATGATCCATGTCATGATCCATGTCATGATCCATGTAAAACCAGCAGTGAGGAGGGCTGGAGGTGGCTCACACAGGCACGTCAGCACAGCTTCACTGCGTCAGAAGAGGCTCACAGCTCCTGTCCTCCAAAGGCAGAAATTAATCCAATTTCATCATTCCATTTAAAGGGAGAGAACTGTGCAAACAAGAGGCAGGGTGCCCCTTTATTTCCCCCTCTATCACTGAAGTGGCAATTACAGTTCTCTTCAAGCTGCCCTGAGAGGAACCCAAACACAAACAGCACTGAGCAGGGGGGGAAACAACGTGAAAGGGAAAGATCTACAGGTCACCTTTGCCTTCAGACAGGAGCAGCTCTAGTGCCTGTCGACTGTGCCAAAGGTGAGGGATGTGAGCACAGTGACATTTTTGAGTTATACTTGCTCCTGAATGTAAGCATTTGTGTATCCGTGGTCTCCTTTGGAAAGTTTGTTTTAGTGGATGCACCAGTAATGTGTTTCAAACACATCTCTGTTAACCAGAGGACAAACTTCTTAAGGGAACAGGACCACTGTCTCATTCTTTCTTTCATGGGAGTTGCTGTTTCCCACACACATGGACTACTATGTAGTCATGTAGAAACTAATTTTCTTTCTATTTTGAGAACTTGATGAGGTGCAGGGAGGGGAATTCTTTGCCCTAACTGAAAAGAGATTCCATGAGTGGCACAAAGAATCATGTAAGAGAACTCAGGGATTCGAAGGCAAGGGCAATAGAGACAGTAAAGTGGATTAACACAGTTTTATTTGACAAAGAGCTGGGATTTTGTGAACAAAATTCTGCATGTGCTTTTTGCTGTTGAATGTGTCAGCACACTGCACGTCCCCGTGGCAGATGAGAGATCCCTCTGGGGCTGCTGGAGTTTGTGGATTTGCCTCCTAAATACTGTGGAAACAAAATCCAGCAGTTCACCATCAGGATTCACAGGACGTTCAAAGTTGCTGTTTATAAACTACAAATAAGTGTTCGAGGTCTGCTGGATTTGATTTATGGCTTAAAAATGTGATTCTGCTGACCTAAATACTACTTACTTGTAGCCTGCCTTCTGTGAGAATGACTAGAAATAGGAAGCCAAGTTTGCTCCTGCTTTTTTGAGTCAGCTAAAAGGGACACACACTGTTCTCTAGTTAAGAGAAGCCCTTTTCCTCCTGCCTCCTCCCTAATGTTTGGAGAAAAGGCAGGGAAAGCCAGTGTCCCAGGAGAATCACCTACTGCTCATCCCCTTCCAGCCTCAGGGGGAGGAGAGAGGAGGGCAGCTGCAAACTGGTCCCCCCATGGGACCCTGACTGTGACAGCCCATGAAGGAACAGCCCCAAAACCTGTGCCCCACTTCTAACCACAGCCTGCTATACTAAACCCAGCTACACTAAATAAATGTATAAATAGCTCTGTCCTGCACAACTGCAGTCAAATCCTGAGACTGATTTGGGCAATCCAGTGGGATTTGAGATTTCTGTTAAAAGAAGGGGGCTTATCTGTTCTCAGTGCTTTTCAGGTGCTGGTGTCTGAAAGGTCTGAGGAGGATTTTGTATTTATTGCCTTACTGCTGAATCAGGCTGCTGGAAATTAACCTCCCACCTGCAGAGCTGTGGCTTTCACAGGCTGCTAAGCAAGCCAGATTCCTCTGCACAGTGAAGGTGCAGCTCTTCCCTAGGCCACGACTCTGACTGGGCTCAAATTCATTTCAGGAAGGTCTGAATCAATTATCATTACTTCAGAAGAAATAAGCACAGGCTTATTTCAAAAGGATTTTAGCTTTTAAAAAAACCAGCATAGCAAAGAAGAGGTTTGCTGGTTAATCTGTCTGGGTGAGCTGGGGGTTATGCCTAAGAGCCTCATTACAATTTTCCCCGGTATCTGTTTAAATTTGCAAGGAGGATCCTGTTTAGCACCATCCAAATGGCACTGCCCTGCAGCTGGATGGGGAACTGTGAAATGTGAACGCTGCACAGGAACCACCACCACACTGAGCTGCACAAAGTGGGCAGTGCCAGGTGAAATGCAGCAGGTCTGCACAGGTGGTACAGAGGGGAAGGTGATCTATGAAGAATATAGTTATATATAGATATATATTCTGTGTATAAAAGCTGCTGATGCATAGCTAATGCTTTGTTTGGGGAAACGTGGGGCTGGCAGGCTCTGCTCTGCTCTGCTCTCCTCGGGTGATCTGCCTGCAGGCAGTGAAGCAGAAATGTATTTGGCCAGGAACAGAAGGCTGTGTATGCAGGCAAAACCACTGGGTGTCTGAAAAAATACTTCATGTAATAGGGTCTGCTGATTGAATACAAAGTCAGATATTGTTAAAAGCAAAATTACTAAAGTGGGGTACTGAATACACCAATTTATTTTTTTTTTTTTGTTGGGTGCAGCACAATGAGTGAAAATATAGCTGATGAGTGCCTTTTCTGTCATTATTGGTGATGTTCTTCCTTTTATCTGTAGATGAGATCTCTGTATTTCCCCCTAACAACTCTCCAGGGCATTGATCTGCTGCTCTTAAGCCAGTCCTTACTACAATTAAGTCCACACAGTGAATCTGTGTGGCTGCAAGTACCAACCACTGAAGAGCTTTTAGCTGACCCAGCCTATCAAACTGTAATATTCACCTATTTGAGAAGAGAGAATAGCAAAGAAAAAGGTGTCTGTAAGCAGAAGAGAAACAGCAAAAAAGGAAGAATTGTGTAATGGCCATAATGGGGTACCTACACCCTTACCCAGGTCATTGTTTGCCAACAATTCCCCCATCACCTGTACTCAGCAGGCTCCTCTGTTCATAGCCTCTGATTTCTCAGGAGCCACAGACACCTAATTACATCCAGGAATGAGACTTACATCCCACTCTTCTCATCAGTGTTCCTTACTCAGTAGCTGCCATTGCTGCTGCCTTCTGTGGTTTTCCCTGTACATTCAATAAAGAGCTCCAACACCTCCACCAGGGCCATGAAAATCAGCAGACACTGGAAATTGGGTGTTTCAGCAGCTGCCTCTCTTGTGGGTCCACTCCTAGATGTATCCATGGATAATCTTTCATATTAAATGTGTAGGAAGCCATAGCCAAACAGTCTTCAGCCCAATGCAAGGCACTGATTTCATAAGGAAAAGAAAAAGGAAAAGGCAAGGCAAGGCAAGGTACCCTTTAGCAACAGGATCACTGATATTTGTAGTGACCAATATCTAATGTGACTTGTCAGCAGTGGAAATCTGTCCTCAATCAGGGCTCTGGTGGTTTGTGGGCAAATCTTTCCTGGCTCTGCTTTCTTTCCTGTGTCATCACTACTGGAAGGAGAGCACATGCCATTTGCAAGCATGTGGGAAAATATAATACACATTTAAAAATGCAGCAGCCTTCTGGTTAGAAGCTCAAGTTGCTCTGTCACCTAAAGTTAAAATAATATATTTAAGTCATAAAAATGTCCCACTGTCAAAATAAAAACCTAAGGGGTTTATTGTTTCTGTTGAAATTTCACGTTGAGGAAATGGAAGAAGAAAATTAATTTTTTTTTTTTTCTTGTTACCATCACAATTTGTTATTTTAGCTAAGATCAAAGATTTTGGATATTTTTAACATTGGTTTGATAGAAAATTTCAGTTTGGCCGTGCTGTGGCAACATCCCAGTGGTGTGTGTGGAGATGTTGGAGGTGGTCTTATCCTGGGGCACACCTACAGAGAGAACAACTGTGTCAGTGAAGCAGCCTTTCCTTCACACCTGTATTTAGTATTTATCACAGTGAAGGTCATGGCAGAGCTGGCCCATTTGGAATGATTATTTTGTTACTATCTGGGTTAAACTGAAATAGGACGCAGCTCATTCCGAGGAAACCTCCCTATGGAGATACCTACCGCAGTAATGAGATAAGAACTCAAGCTAATTGTGGTGTTTTGCTTCCAGAGCATGTGTAGGCAGGTCTCATTCTTAGGAAGTACTCCTACACTCTAAAAAAAAGCAAACAAAATTTAGGGATTGATCCTTCTTCCGTGGAAACTAGGATCTGTTTTGTAACGGGTTTAAATTTAGAAAGACTTACGAGTGAAAGAACAATTCTTTGCTGGTTTTAGAGAGGAGATAGAGGACCTAAGAGGATTCTTAAGTCTCTGATTTTTATGTACAGATATTGCCTATGTCTATATCTCTTCTGTTGTGGGTTGCAGCTGTTTTGTAATATCTTTCTATAAGCTTATAAGAACATGCTCCATTTGCAGTGGTAATGAACTAATTAAGAAACTAAAACCAGCCAGCTTTCCTTTAAAAGAAATCAATTTAATTTAAATTTTTAAAGTATACTACCACTCTCCAGATATTGAAATTGCACTCTTTTGTGTTCTTAATACGTTTCAACAAGATCAAGTAGCAGCAACAAAATATTCCATTTCCATGGAAATCAATGTAGTTTTCTTTGCCTCTAATCAGACCACTTTGCTGAAAGCTAAACTGTTTATTTTTAACCTCTCAGAAGATGAAAGCTTGGCATGCCTTTTATGTCAGGAGCGTAGCTGTTCTTCTCTGCTTCATTAGGTCTTTTGGCTTCAGCCTCACCTGTGGCTGAGAGCTGGGCAGTGGGACAGATGTGCAGGGGATGCTGATGCCTCTGCCCTCCTTCCTTTGCTCTGCTGGCAGCTTCCAGCCCAGTGCAGCATGAAAACAGGGACACCTGCACAGGACTGCCTGCAGCATCAGGATCTAGAGGGGGAAAGTGCAGGGGATGCTCAAAGAGCTGGGATATCTCATGCATGTGCATTAAATAAATTTCATTGTCTTATCACTAATCCCAAAAGCAAAGGCTGGGCTCGGGACACAGGCGGCACATCACGTAGCCCATATGACACTGCCCAACCCAGAGGCTCCCACACCCTGCACAGCTCAGTGTAAGAGGCAGTTTTGTAATAATTGCCACTGCACCTGCAGCAGGAACAGAGGAACAGGTGGGTGCCTGGAGCCAAACCTGCTGTGTGACAGTCTTGGTGTGAGTCAAGCCACGGTACTTGTACACCCTGCCTGGTGATGAAGGCTCTGCCACCTCCTGTGCAGATGCCACCCACTTCTGGCCTCACAACCAGCTCTGATCAGAGAGATTTCTGTGTGTCCTCCCTGGCTCTGGGAGAAAAATGGCATCAGCAGGAAAGGGCATTTCAAGAATGCACACTCCAGAGTGGTGAAAGCTCTCATTGTACCATACTTGCAGGCAGATCACTTATTTTTATTTTTTCCAAAAAAAAAGCTGCTGACTTAGAGCTTTGTACTAAACCAGAAGCCATTACAGTAAAGTGTCTTGGGTGGGTTGGTTTGTTTATTTTTTGGAGAAGCCCAGTTGCTTTAACCAAGCTGATATTTATTTACACTGATTGAAGAGCACAGGGCAGCAGATCCCATCAATGCATGTGTGTTGTGAGGGGTCCAGCTCTGTATTTGGATGTAAAGATGCTTTTTCAGTTCAGAGATACTTACCTTTAGGGTTGCCACCTCCTCTGTGCAGACTCAGCACTGCACCAAGGCACTTTTGTGGTGACTAATGTGGGAAGGAGATAATGCAGAAAATAAAATTCAGGTGGGGAAAGGAGTCCTCAGGTGGGAGGAACAGCCAGAGGGAAGTGACTGGCAGGTGATGGCATAAATAGGGTGCAGGGCAAAGGAGCAGGAGGGTAAGAAAGTTAACAGAAATTTCCAATGTCCATCCCATTCCTCTCTGTTCTCCTCACCAAGGTCTCCTCTTTGTTCCAGGTGTGTTATCTCAGTGCCTGTGAGCTGGGCAGCAGTGCCTGGCTGCCATGTGTTGGGGAGATAGTTCTGCTGTTTCAGGTTCCTTGGCAGCATTCTGAAGTTGGTGGTGTTTGCCACCTTCTGCAGGCTGAGCCCATGATCTTCCCTACCAACAACACCTGCCCCATGGATCTCACCAAGATCATGTGTATTGACCTGGTAAGGCTGATTTATTGGTTTGGGGTTTATTTCTTTTCCTTCCTTGACCTCAATAGAGTTTAACTTATTGATGTATCTGTTTGGCCTTGATTTTGCTGCAGGCTGTGTACCTGAGCACAGTTTAAAGCCAGCTGCAGTGCTTTTGCTTTCCTTGTCTCACATTCTCGTTGGCCTGACTGTGCCAAAGCCATCGCAGGGATCGGGGACAAGACAGGGCTGAACCTTCCAAGGCAGGAACAGATAATCAGCTCATCAACACAAAAGCCTGTGCAGATCCCCCTAATTACTCTCTGGCTTGCACAGCAGAGATGCAGAGATGTTATTTACCTCTGCTGATGACACACAGGAGGGAGCAATCTCCTGTTCCCTCTTTAATAGCTCGATGCTTCTTCACAAACAGCAGCACCCAGCAGTAAAATTGTCTCCTTGCCAGTAAGGTCAGTAGCTGCAGCTCCCCATTCACAGGGCAAAGTGTGCAGGAAAATGCCATTTTTGTGAGGTCACTCTTCACCCTGGAAGTGGCATTGAACTGCCTGCATGGGGTCTCTGCCAGGTGGGCAGGGAGAGAGGCTTTCTCATGGTGCCAAAAATGTACTCCAGCCTTTTCATCAAGTATTTGAGTAATGCTAGGGTTGAACTGGGGAGACAGCAGGAGGATAATCACAATGACCTGATATGAAATAATCTCCTCTGCTTTACTTGGGGTTTTTTTGTTAGCATTCAGATAAGACCATAATTAAGGTTTTCATTTGTTACCTATTGATCTTTGATATTTACCCATGGTCCTTTTTTTTTTGATTGATTTGATCTTTCTAGATAGGAATTAAATGCACAATTAGTCTTAAGTTAGCTGAAACTGAATAGTTCAGTTAATGAATGATTTGCTGACAATACTAATTGCTCAGGTTGCTGATAGACTCCAGGAACCACACAAGACAAACTGATATATTATAACAGGTGTCTGAGTCTGGCAGATGGTTAGGGAGAAGTAGCAGATAAGCAAGTTCAGGGAATTCCAGAAAAAGTTAACCTTTTTCCTTTCTGGGCCACAGAGGCCTCGCCTGAGGCATCATTGCTAGAAAAATGAGGCCATTGTAAGATTTGTTGGCTCAGTGCAGCATTTATTTAGTGCCAGCCACAAGAGATAGGTGTGTGAGCACGTGCAGCCTGCAGTGTTGAATTGCCTCTGAGATCTGGTGCCCATGTGGGGAAACACTTCCCCAGATGTGTTGAGTGGTGTCTTTCCCCATACACAGCACAGGCAGGATGGAGCAGGACTGCAGCACATGGCTGTGTGTGTGAGGAAAGGGCCGGCAGAGCACAGCTTTGCTTCTTGTGTTACCCTGTGCAAAACATCTCCTGGGAACATCATTTCTGGTGACTCCATCCTGTGGAGCAGCAGCAAAACAAGCACCTACGTGCCTGCCAGAAGGTGCAAGTCAGCCAGGACCAGGAAGAAAAAGGGGGTGAGGGGATGTGTGTCTGTGAGATGGAGACAAAAGTTTCAGTTGTTTCAATCCCAGGTGATTTCTCTTAAAAAAAAAAAAATCACACTTTCTATTCTCTTTTCCCTGTCTGTTTTCCCTAGAGAGAGTTATCTTTTCTTTACCAGTTTTCCTCCTTCACAAACCCACTTTTTTTTTCTCTTCTTGTCACTGCAGGAAGAGGAAGAAAAGAAAGTACACTGGAGGAAATGAAGGAGAAATGGATAAACACAACCTGAAAAAGCATTTAATTTCTTCATCGCTACCTAAAAAGCAGAAAATGGTTTTAAAGTAACTTTTATGATATGAAAGTCATTTAAAGTAATTGTTCTTAAAATTCCTACCAGGTCAAGCAATTGTTTCTGTGTCTGTCATGCAAGTGAATGAGTAACAATGAGATGGTAAAAACTGGCTGACTTCATAATTTAAAAAATAATTTGTTCACATCACTTTTTTGCTTTTGTACAGTTTCTTGCTTCCTCACTATGATTCTGAACACCAGCTTTATTGCTGCCTTGTGCACTTGGGGTTTAGAAGTGTATTGCTAGATTAGAGGGGATTAGATTGGCTGGGGCTCTGAGCAACCTGGACTGGTGGAAGGTGTCCCGGCCCCTGGCAGGGAGGTTGGAACAAGATGAGCTTTAAGCTCCCCTCCAACCTAATAAATTCTGTCATTCTATGATTAAAGCATTTGGCCCTGAACACTGAGCCAGGGAGCAGCAGGGGCTGCCTAACCCCACGAGGATGCAGCACCTGTTGATGGAGGCAGCCAAACCATCACCCAGCATCCTTGCCCTACCAGGAAAAAAGCAGAAAAAGGCTGGGATTTAATGTTGTTTGAGTTGTTTTGGTTTTTTTCTCTACAAGACTGGTGAGGACAGAGGAAGGGAGCAGGTGGGGATGCCAGGGGTGAGCTTCATCTGCCACAGGATGGAGAAGTTGGGACCATGCCCAAAGGGAAAGTGAAGCTCAGCCAGGAGGGCTTCTGAGGATACCTTTCTGCGAATGGGAAGGCACATCATTCCAATAGTGAGGAAGGATCTAATTTAAGGGCTAAAATGAAAAGCTGTGTATTGCTGAAAATGCAGAGTCTCAATTTTCCTGTGACATGCAGGATTCATTTCTGGGCCTTGCAGTTCATGAGATAATGGACTGTGTAACTGTTCCTCATCGCTGTGACTAACTGCTCCTTTTTGGCACACGTCCTGGAACTCAAAGCAGTGTAATTTTTATTTCTGGATATCACAACTAATTATTCTATTACAACTAGCTGTAACGTTACAACTAACATTATTCATCTGGGCCCTGGTTATCCTTTCCCTTTTATAAATCCTACTTCTGCACAGATTAAATTTTGAGGCTATTAACACTTTGATTACGGTCTAGTCATATTAAATTATCCCTTGGTAGTAAGGTTGTGCTGTCAACCACTATGATACCCACAATTAATTGAAAAGATAACTGGTGGTTTGATGCAAAGGCTGAGCTGGAGTAGGGTAGCAGCCCACAGGGAGTCTGGGGCAGGCTCAGGTGGGCTCTCCCTCCTTCCTTGCAGTGAGGCTGGGGACACGATGGAGTTAGGCTACAAATGGGAACAGGATTTAGGCTTGTAACAAAGGCGGGTGGCTGCATGCTGAGGCATAATTAGCTTCTGAAGTCCTCCTGGGTGACACAGGAGAGAGAAATATGAAAAACAGGGGACTGTGTTGCTACCTTCTGCTTAAAAATAGGTCCCCATCCCTACATGTTGGAAGGGCCTTGGGGAAACGTGACAGCTCCAGGGAACAAAACCACTGGTGTTTGATATTTCAGCCCTGCTATGCAGCGCCACTGCCCACCTGTGCGTGAGGCCTTTCAGGCTGCTGTTTACCAGGGTATTTCAGAGTCCCTGAGGGGATGTGTGCCACAGAGACTCCTCTTACCCACAGAAGGGCTTTGGGGTAGTTTCCAAACATACATGGATTGAACAGCCCCAGGGGGGAGCAGCTCCATGGATAATTGCCTTTTTGGCAGCTGTTGCCTGTGGAAGCTGCCATGGAAGGGCTGCTCGCCCCAGGCCTGCCTTGTTTATCTCCCCACCCTGGGACAGACAATGAGCTACGATTTTCCTTTCCATAATTATCGATAGAGCGGCTGGTAAACGCTTCCTTGCCTCCTCACAGACTCAAAGGTTAGCTTGTTAACGAGGGGGTTTCCAGCTACCCACCAGCCGCGTTCCCCTCGGGGGCGAGCGGGGTGTCCTTTATTGCTTGTTTGATGCTGTTCACATGGGCAGGCAGCACGGTAACAAGGCAAATGATTGTCTGCTTTGCTGATCAGAGCCTGTAATAACCACTCACTTGGTGCTGCACGTTCAATCCCTGACAAACCAAAAGCCACTTACCATTTGGGCTGATGCTATTTTTACCCCTGACACACACCAGTTGGGCACGGGGTTGTTGCGTCTAATTGCAAATGATCTTTGATGTTTTGGTTTTTTTCCCCTGTTATCTCCAGAGGCATAACTTTTGGAGTGCCAGCAGCAGGCAATACAATTTCAAAACATTTGGGAATGCCAATTAGGGCTTATTTATGTGATGATTGAACTGCCTGAGAGCTTGGTGCCCACCAGAATGCACTGTGGCCTTAGATGCAGGGAATTTTTTTGCCTGCCTACATCTGATGAAGAGGGATACTTGCATGATGATGGCTTCTTTTCTCTGTAGTTGAACACCTCAGTTCAATTCTTTGCACCTGTAAAAACTACTGTGTCCATCCTTGTATGGAGGCTGGTGCATCGTGGGGTTTGTCTATACTAATTTATGTTACTGCACATAGAATACAAAAAGAAACTACAAGTAACTCTAAAAGAATAATTTTTTTTTAATCTCTAATAATAAACTAAGGTTTATAATAAATGCAGTAAATATAGGTTTATGGGTAAATAGTAAACTCAAATTTCTGGTGAGTTATTGGTTACTTCCACTAAACCAACTGAGCAAAATTGTTTTGTGATGTGGGCGTGGTTTTAATTTCATGTTCATTGCATTTTTACTATTTGAGCACAGGTGGAATTTTATTTGACCTAGAACTTAAGGCTGTGTTTCCAACACTAAATATCCTGTATTTTGGAGATAGGCTCTGCTATTCTGCCCTGGCATCTCCCAGCTCTCCAGCAAGGCAGGAGTGCATTGCAGACCTTTCCAAATTACGCAGCCCTTGCGAGTGCCTGGAGGACAGTTTCTGCAGCAGGCACAGTGGGATTTTCTTTCTGCTCCCCTTCCTTCATGGTGAGCCTGGAGCTCATCAGCTCCTTCCCTCCTACTCTTGTTGGTTGTCAGTGTTTCCAGAAATATTCCTGAATCCAGGTTAACTGGGAGCTGTTGGCCTCTCCTGCGTGGCAGGAGGGCAGGACGAGCCTGTGCTCTCAGAGCCCAGGAGAACCATTGGCCACGCCGCGCAAAACCAAGCGCAACTTTGGTCCCGGGGGACTCAGCCTGATGTGTGTGAAGCTCACACATTCTATAAATAAGCAGAGTGCATATGTTGGGGCACAGAAGTAGGAGGACAATGTCAGAAGGCATTTACCGCTTGCTTGAGGAGCAGTCAGTTGAGATGAACGCTTTGTGGCCAGACTTTCCTGAGGAGTTCACTCGCATGATTGAGGTCAGCTCTCGTTTAGCCACTGAAATTAGCAGTGGAGCTTCTAGGCCAGCTGATTCTTTTGAGCTTTGACAGCCTGGCCAGAGACATCCCAGAAAGTGCTGCTGAGTGCTGAAAAAAAAAAAAAAAAAGAAAATATTGGTGATGGAGTTTCTCCAAATGGAGTGGACTTCCTCTGGAAACCCATCCCTCACACTGCCTGCTGAGGTTTTGAAAATCTGTTTCTGCTTTGCACACAGGTAGGAGACACTTGGAGACATGTGCAGGCAGAGAGATACAGATCTGTAATGCACACCCATGGCTCTAGGGCTGCTTGAGCTGTGCTCAAGCTGTGGAGCACTCAAGTGATGTAAGATGGGATGAAGGCACCCAGTGCTGTACAACAATCCCCAGCCATAAAACAAGCACTGTCCTCTGCTTCTCCCCAGGAATGACAGGGGTGGCATTTAAAAACAAACAAAAAACCCCACAACAAACCCAAACAAGAAGAAGAAACAGAATAGCAAGCTTTTTTCCTTCTTGCTCCTGTTTTTTTGAGTTGTCCTTTGTCTTTTGGTTTTAGCTTTAAAAGCTTGAAGTTTCCCCCACTGTGAATTGGGTGAGATGTATTTTTAGAAAACAATAAGGATATCATGAGGCTAGAGCTGGGTCTAATAAAGAAAAGACTATTTGGGGAAGGGCAAGAACCAAATGATAATGTTTCACTTATTATGAAAGTTACCCATGAATAGGAAGAGGAAACAGCTGGAATTAATATTGCCTTGCTTGCATTTTGATTTTTTGAAGTCAAACAGAACAAGAAATATTTTCTAAGAAATGAGAAATTGAAATACTATTTTTTTCAGTTTTTTCATGCAAAACTCTTTAATTCATTATGGGAAATACCCATGAAATGTTTTTCCATATGCCCTGCAGAAAGCTGTTCCTTTAGAAAATACCTAAATTGTCTTTCTATATCTTAGGCTTAATGTAGAAATCACAAAGTTTGTTTACAGAAAGGGCAACAAATGAATGACTTTGGGTAGAAAGGCCCCTGGAAGGCTATTGACTAAATCTGCAGGTTCATTAATCACCTATGGATAGGAGTTTACTTTTCTTTTTTTTTTTTTCCCGTGAGCCAGAAGATATATTTTTAATTGAGACAAATGAAGAAAGGGTGGCTCTACAACTCATTTTATGACAGTAATGGAAAGTCAGGACTTTATTTCAAGTGTATACCCACCATCTGTGGGGAGCTGGAGCAGAACTGAGTGATAAGGCCATGGCCTTTGATCATCTCTCAAAATGAAACCTCATTGAACAACCTCTCTGGGTGAAATTCAGCCCTTGGATATGAAGGTATTTCTTATTAAAGACATATCTGAGAGCTAAACACAGCTACAGGAGTCCAGGCCAAACAAATCTGCTCAGGGTATGAAAGTGAATTCTCACTGGTTATATGTAGGGAGTGGTATCGGATCAGAGAATGAAGTCCTACAGAGCTCTGATAAAAATGATCTTTATGGAAACTATTAAATTGGGTTTGGCCATCTTGGGTCATTTTATTGTTATTATATCTTTGTCAGCAATCACACAGAACAAAGTTTTCAGACTTTCCAGGAAATTAACTGAAGATCAGTTACTGTGCTGTCTTCCAAATTTATGGCTCTGCAGCTGCCTGCAGACCCAGACATACAGCCATAAATAATCTCTTGTGTCTTCCAGCCCATCAAATTGAAATCTGCTTCCTTGGGAGGAGGCAAAATGAAATTGGTGCATTATAAACAAATTTATTAAAAGGTGTGTTCAATCTTTCGTGAAGCGTGAGGAATCATCAGTGCTTAGTAGGGAATGAGATTTATTTTTTTTTCCTTTTTACTTTTTACTTTATGAGTATGAATGTATCTGAGAAACTCAATAAGAGGAGCAGCATGGAATAAGTTTACCTTCTGAAAGTCAAAAGCAAAGGCCAGACCTAGAGCTGATTAATGGCTGCATAATCTATCAGCTCAAATCAAGGAGCTGTGGGTAGAGGTTAAGTTATTTGTAAGGTAATTTAGCTTGACCTTAATGAAGGCTAAGTTCCCACAGACCATGGCAAAGTCTATCAATCTCTCTGCCTTGGGAAGCACTTGGGGAGTTTTCTTACTGTATCATCATAAGTCCATTTGTTGTTTGTGAAATATCACAGCAGAGAAGATTTTTTTTAAAATTCTTTTTAAAATATAAGACTATAGCAGTGGTGGAAGTGCCTCTGGGATAACAGATTATTATTAGAAGGGGGGAAACTGCAACAGCAGGATACAGTGGTGGATTCCCCAGATGTAGAAAATCCTTTCACTGTGTTTAGTCTGCAGTAGGAATGATTGAGCTTCTCCCTTGGCACAAACTCTTTGTCTAGCAGGTCCCCTTGTGTCAGGCCTTTCTTGTAGCAGGTAAGGGCAGGTGCTGTGGTGAGACAAACTCCTGCTGACTACAGACAGAAGGTACCTGAGGAAGGTGACTCATCAGAAGGGTTTTGGTTGTGCACACTTAGACCAAAGTGGGGATGTTTTGCTAACTGGTGGCTACCAAAGAGCAACACGTTGCCAGCCTTCACCAGCACAGCTTGGAACCTTCAGCTGCCCAAAACCTAGAATTTGACCAGGTGTCCCTGACCCTCCTGTCAGCTCCTGCCAATTTTCTCCTCTCCTGGGTGCCTGTTCTGCACAGACATGTGCTGGAGAGCTAATGAAAGCAAAGTGCCTCCCCTGACACCCCGGTGCTGCAGAGATCCAGACCCCTGGACTTCTCAAGGTGTTCCATCCTTGCAACAACTCTTACTGCTTGGACAAGCATTGGTTCCAGCTCTCACCTTCCTGGCTACAAAGTAGGTTTGGGCCTGTTTTCTTCACACAAATGAACACAGTGGTTACTAGGCATGGGTGAGGCATCTCAAATTCTACATTGTGGGTTATTTTTGCATTCTTGAAGATAACATAAGAGCAGCCCATGGCTGTTTGCACACCTGGTTCATCCCACAAATTATTTGCTCAAGAAGGGCTGAGGGTCTTGTAGGGAGTCTTTTTAAGACACTGCCAAAGCTTCCAGTAGTTTCAGTGACTTCTGGTTGAAATTGCTTTGTCAATAGTCTTTGCTACTTTCCTCCAGCAAAAACTCTGTCTTTTTTAATAAGGAGAGTTATCTGTGTTCTTTCACTTTACTGTAGCTCTGCCTGTTTACCCTGTTGCTTTACTTACACTGTTTTCTTACCAATATTTAGTTTGTTCATATTTTCATTAAATTCCTCCAGGAATGGTCTTTTGGGGCTAGTTTTCAGTTTGCTGTTATATTCCTTTCTCACCCAGCAAATCCAGCTCTGTGGGGGTTTTTTTATTTTTTTATTTTTTTGCAGTGCATTATTCAGCCTTGTGCTCTTTCCCAGGTTTTATTCTTCTTTCTCCCCCTTCCTCCTCCTTCCATGCAGAAGAGTGTTCTGTGCTGTGCCTTTTTTTGTTGTCCCTTTCTGCTTTCCTCATTTCCTCATGATATCTCCCTGGAAAGAAAACAAGCAGAGAAGGAGACACGGAAGGAGGGAGTACAGCCGTACTTACAAAAACAGGAAGGCAAAGATATGGAGTGATGGATGGTAGTTCAACACAGTGTCTGAGCTCTCCTCACCTGTTTTGTTGCTTTATGCTAAGGAGAACTGCCACACTCCCTTGATTTTTAAAGATGGATGAAAGGGCTCAAACAGCAAAACCAGCCAGTTTGATCTTTTATGTTTGCAAAGCAAGGCTTCAAAATGTAGCTCAAAGCTGTCTCTGTATGGTGCAAGCTAAATGTGGCAGCAGTGGCAAGCTCCTGGGCTTTCCCACAAGAATTTTGGGAATTTTGGGGCTCCTGTCCCAAAAACTGTTGGCAAATAAACAAGACTCACAGTCAGGATTTGCATTCACTCATTTACTCCAATGAGTTATAATTCTCTTACAGGGTTTTATGTTTTCTAATGATGTTGTTTTGAATTTTCTTTTAATAGTAGTGTCATTACTTACTCTGGAAGTATATTTCAGTTGTTTAGACACCTCAGTATTCCAGGGAGATCTCTCTTTTCAGAAGGAAATTAATTCAGTGTTTAACTCATAGGGGTATCTTCTGCAACCTGTTTTTAATGGGCAAAGCAAAGATAAATTCAACACAGTGCAAATTGTAAGAATAATGTCCTGTGTCTTCCTTCCTCCTTTCTTGGGGCAGACCTGCCAGGCAGCATTACAGAGAGCTCTCTGGTGGGAAAAGGAGATGCAGAAAGCGCTGCCATCAGTCTTTGCCTGCACTTAGCCAAACCCGTTGACATTCACGGACTGTAATGGTAGGAAAGCTTTCCAAAGCCATTTGACTGGAGAAATTTGAGTTATCATCATTGTCGTATCTCGGTCTGACAGGGAAAATGATTTGTCGGTCAAAACGTCTCGTAAACACAGACATTTGATTCAATTTAATCAGAGGCGGCTCCTCGCGCAGAATGCGGGCGGCTCGTCCCCAAGGGAGAGGGGAATGGGAAAGCAGGGAATTCACTGACTCCTGCACCTCTCTCCTGGTGGCTCTGGGGCAGCAGGGAATGGGTCAGAAGAAATGCTGGCTGCATGGGGAGAGGGAGGTTCTCCCAGGCCTTGGGAGCAGCTCCCCATCCTGGCTCAGCATGACATCCAGGCATGGGCTGGGCTGACTGGGACTGAGGTTGGTGTGCTGGGGTCAGCCAGAGACCTGCTGGGAAGAGGGAAAACCCAAGCATCCCTTTATGCCTGAATGACACCAGTGAGGGATGGGGCTGGCCCAGTGCCAGCTGACTGCACCCAGGATCTCCTTCTGCAGGCACTCGTGGGCCTGAGCAAATCTCCTTGTGCTAATGGCCTTATTAAGTCGAGCCTGTGTACATTGCAAATCTGCACAAAGAGAAATTAGAGCCCAGATTAGATTAGGGGCTGAAGGCTGGGAGCGTACAGCTGTTTGCCAAATTGCACACTGATAGCAATTTGAAGGCAGTCATTAGAGCCATCAGCCTTTGAATGAGAAATTTCAAGGGACACTTCAGCATAAATCTGCTCCTCTGCTATAAGAAATTATTCCTGATATGCTTTGGGCTATGGAAACCAATTACATGAATTTTGCACAATAACCTATTTCTCCCAAACAGGGGTAGCACTCCTGGCCATAAACAGACATCTTTTTACTTCCAATTAACTGTGTGGGTGTATAAACATGAGGAAAACTGCCTTTTCAACTTGAATTTAATAACCAGAAAACAATGGCAGAAAGGAATCGTCATTTACAGTCAGAATATCAGACTCTGGCCATCCTTATTGCCTTCCTCTGCAAGCCAGCTGGATTTGTGAAAACAGACAAACCCTTTCCCATTAAATCATAAATACTGCAGGTTTTATTCCTTACTGACTCCTAGGCTCCAAGATTTAAGAAAGGGTAGGATATTAATTTCCAGATCTAAACTTGACATAAGTCACAGTGCTGTAGTTGTCATTTAAACTTCAGGTGTGTTTTTCTTCTCTTCCATATACTCCAGAGCTGCCCTGTAATCCCTGAATCCTACTGAATTCACACCCTGGTGATATATCAATGTCAAAGGGATGCAACTGGTAATTCTGCCTGGCTGTTAAACTGCCTCGTGTCACCCTATTTCCAATGGCTGCTGCTAAGGTATGTGTTTTACCTGCTTCCAAGTGCTTTAATCTTATTATTAGTAGAAAAATAAGCCATTATTAATGCTTAAAGCCATTGTTATCTTCTCTCCCTGCCAGCCTGTTCTGTATTAATATTAGTATTTCTAAACTGAAGCTTTGTACGTGTGACTCAGGCCTCCCATGTCATTAGTTTGAAAACCCTGAGAGCATTTTCTTACACAAAGAATTGCACAGGAAAGGAAGAGGGTCTTTTTATTTACCTTCAGATTTCCATCCTTGAGGATTTTCTTGCTGGGTGTTCTCAGATTGCAGCTGCAATTAGAAGACTTAATTGGTATTATATGAACCTTGGGATTCCTTCATTCCCCAGGAGCCACAGGTTTCATTAAAAGCACCACCCAATATCATGAGACATGCAATTAAATTCTCAAGCTGCCAACATAGTTGCAAAAAATGGTTTATAAAGCCTCAAGGGATAAATATGTTGGGAGAGGTGGCTCTGGGGTGGCGTGAGCTGCTCCAGCTCCTGCTCTAGCAGAGCTCTGGATGTTTGGTGAGAGGCACAGCACTGCTCAAACCAGATCTAGCCAAGCCTTTAGCCAGGCTGGGGCCTGGACAGCTGCAAGCTTTTCACTTGCACATCTCCTGTGTGAAGGCAAGGCCCTGTAATTGCTGCTGGACTTGTGTTAATCCATGTCTGTAAAGGCTTGGCTAGGAGATGGAAGAATGGACCACAAAAGCTTTGGTTGCATCTTCTGGGCCTCTTGCAAAGGCTGAGCTTATTGCACAGCTTGTCTTCTTTTTCAAGCAGTAGTAGCCTTGGGAAGGCAAAAATTAACACTCATAATATGTCTCCACCCTCCAAGCTCAGCTGAGTGGAAAAGGAGCGCATTATGACAACTCTTCTTCCAGTTCCTTGGCCTCTTCCAGTTGTCCTTGGCAGCACAACACGGGGGAAGTTGTGCATGCCAGGCTGAGATGTGGACTCATCTCCAACCAGCAGGAAAGAGCTGAGGATTTGGCTGGGAGGGGAGAGGGATTTTCCTTCATTAACTGAGAAGAGGATCAAAGTTTAAAATGAGTAGCCCAGCAGAGCAGTCCTGGATCTGTGATCCACAAGTCCAGGTGTATCTTCCTTTAATGTGCTCCTGAAGACCTGGAGCACAATTAGAAGTTCCTTTGAAATTGTGAAAATTGTAAGTGAGGAGCATTGGTAGGTCAGAAGGAAGAGACATCAAGAACTAAACTTGCTATTTTGCTCTGTTTTTCCCCCCAGTACCTTTGAAGAAAAAGAGAGAGAGTGTATTGTAGAACCAAAAACTCATCTAGCCACTACAATTTTCCTTTCTCTTCACAATTAGGAAGGAAACAAAAATCTCTCTGGGTACTGAAGAAGAGGATATGTGCAGGGTTCTGTGGTCCCCTCCTGTTAGCCCTGGCTGTCTGCTGTCCTTTCCTTCAGCTGAAATCTGCTGAGCTTCTGTCTTCCCATGGCAGGTGGACCTTATGGCCTCACACAGAAATTTCAGGAAAGTACGTGCTTGTCATTCATGTAGTTGCTATTTTATTCACCCTTTGAGACACTGGAGAGATGTAGTCTTTTTTAAATAATATTTGGAATAATTTGAGATTTCAATTGTAAACAAGCTTGGTGTGATTATGTAGCAGCAGATGCTGGGAAACATGAAGTATTTTATCTGGCAGGTCCTATCTCTCTCTAGGTCTAGCAGGCCAAGAGACTGATCTTTCCTGGGAAAACCCACCACAGGAACAGCATCCAGCTTTTTTCCTTTTCCCCTGTTTTTTTCCCACTTTATTCCCCCAGCAGCCATGCTGCTTTCCTAACTTAAAAGCAAAACCTGTTCCTTTTCTCCTGGTTGTGTGAGTCTGCAGAGGGAGAGCATACAGGAAGCCGGGCAGAGGCTGGGAGCACTTTGATGCTGCTGGGGCTGTGTGTGTGTGAGCATCCCCAGCATCCCGGGGGGAGCGCTCTCTGGGAAACGCCACAGTGTGTGGTGCCGATAAGGAGATGAAACAATGGCTGTGACACCCAGAGCCTCCACACAATTACTTGGTGAGGATGTTGCAGAGTCAAGAGCTTTGTGCTTTCTCTGCAGAGAAAGCTCACTGATCTCTGCAGATCTGCTCACTCCCGAACGCTTAACTCCTTCTCTTCCTTTTTGCTGTGTGATTTCAGGCAACAACCTATAAGAGCATCCAAATTTGTGAATGTTGAGGAAATGGCACTTGTGTTTCTTGTTACTTGCAAGGGTTTTTACATTTCCTTTCTCCCAGGCCCGCTGTGAGGCCTGTAAACCACTGCAGTGCAGCCCAGGCCCTGAGCCTGAGTGCAGATTTAGGGATGCACGAGCTGTGCCTGGCAGAGGTGGGAAACCTGAGATGTCCTTGATTGAGATCCTCAAGTGGAGCTAAGGAACCAAATTCCTTTTATTATTGATGCCTCATTTCCTCATTAATGCCACAAAGATTTATGTGAAGGGACTTTCAGAGTGCTAATGGAATTACCCACCTAAATCTCCCCCTTGCCAATGGCGGGGAACGCTCTGGTTCTTTGCCCTCACGTTAGTGCTGGGTGAGTAATTGAATTATTTGTTAGCTAGCAAAACTAAAAGTCCTTGATTTTTGTTGGTAGTGTTGAGGGCTTTTTAATACCTGTTTTTTTAAAGCCTTTACTTGGGCTTGAGTTAAAATTTGAAATACAAAATGAAAACATTTTGATAATTTTTCCCATTCCAGTGCCAGTGAGGGTCAGTGGTTTCAGTCAGTAAACTCTATATTTTTTTATTATTATTATTTAAAATGCCATCCTGTAGCATTCCACATACCTCTGATTAGTGTGCCTTCTCCTGTCAGGACTTTAATATTGCTTCAGATCTGGTGCTGATTCTTCTAAAAAGTCCTTTCCTGTAACCTCAGTGCTGCCAGTTAATTTCCTGAAATCCCCTTGGGTTTAGTGTCTGTGCCAGGGCACAGAACAGCACTGCCTGAGCTTGGGGAGGATGAGAAGAGCATCAAAAACACTTGTGCAGATCAGGAACAACTTCTGGTCTGGTGAAAATGACTGAAAGAGTAGGAATAATTCTGGAAATCACTCCAAAATCAAGATGGGAGGATACAGCTGGGGCTGGGCAGCCTCTTGTATGAAACCACTTCTCTGAACCTTGTTCAAGTGTGTGCACAGACACCTGGGAGTGATTTATTCCTTGTCATGGGCCTGGTCCTGTGGAGCTGGGGGTGTTTTCAGGAAAGGTGACCGTGTCAGCTGCTCCATGCACTAGGAGGACAGCTTGTGCCTATAAAGAGAAACACCAGTTCAGGACACTGGAAGTATGAGAGTCTGAAGATTAATGATAGAAAAATATCATGTGTTTGAGGAGAGGAAAGTAAGCAGGAAAAAGGAGCCTAAATTAGGCTGCAGCTCCCTGGGCAGAACAGTCAGGTTATAAATATTCTGGCAGCATTTAGATCAGGGCTGGCTGTGCTGGTTGCTCTTTGCTGTCCTTGACAGTATCTGTGTGTATTCACACTGTGCTGACAAAGCCAGCCTGGTGTCTCTGAGCTGTGGGAGGTGGCTGAGCGGGGTTTGGCAGCAGGACTGGCTCCTGGCTGTGCCCTGCTTGCCCCACGAGCCTTTTGGTGTGAGCATGGCCGTGCTGGGTTTAAAGAGCATCTCCTGAAAGGAGCCCAACCTTTCCAAGCTGTCACTGAGTCACCCTGATCTTTGAGATCCAGCTGGCACAAGGGCTTGAAAAGCATCATCACCATCCTCTCCAGCCCCAAAGCTGACGGGCAAGGGAAAGTGAGGGATGAAGAGGAAAATGTGCTGATGTCCCAGCTGGCTGGGAGAGCTGGGAGCAAAGCAGCAAAACATTTCTCATTGTCAAGCTTAAATCACAGCAGATTTCAGCCTTCAAAACCCCCCAGTGATTGTTTCAGAGGAGCAAAGTTATTTGTGAGGAGCTGGTGCCTGCCTGCAGTGAGCTCCACCTCTCCCTCCCTTGGTTGTGGGCCTTTCCTGGGGGGACCAGGGTGTGAGGAGAAGCCAGCAGTGCCCACAGCTCTGCCCAGTGTGGGCCCCCTGTCGTGCCATGGCTGGGAATGCTCTGGGAATGCTCTGGGAATGCTCTGGGAATGCTGTGGTGCTGGGTGCAGTCAGATCACTTCCAGCACAGCACTGCTCCTGCAGGAGCCCAGCCAGCTGCTCCTGGTGCATGGAGATGAAAAGTGCAATCCAGCCTCCGGTTCCAGTGAGAATTCTCTCTAATCTGGAATAGCTCTACCCTGGGAGGTGCCTTTAATATCATAGTAGAGCTGCTATGTCAGGAAGAATGCTTTTTTATTTGTAAAGAAAAAGGACTTTATTCCTACCATAAAAAAGTTTAGTGCAGAGAGTTAACTGAGGGAATGTTTTTAGAAGCTGAAAATATCAGGAACTCAAATAAAAGGCAACAGTGATTTCTATTTTTTTATTTTTTTTTTTTTTTTTTAGATTTCTCTTTCTCCTCTTTTAAAGCCCCCGAGAGTTCATTTCCTGGCGTCATTGTCATAACTCCAGATCTGAGTAATTCACTTGTATTTGTGTCAATCCCACGTATGCTTCTGTAAGTACTGTGTGCAATTCAGACTAAATGAACAGCTAAACTAAAGCTGGGACTGAGCAAATCAGGCTGCAAACTGTGTGCATGGGCAGGAATAGAACCCTTTGCAAGAGCTCCACTGCAGCCATCAGGTGTTCTCTGCTGGATGCAGTGTTTTTCTTGGATCATTTATACAAAAAGACCACTTTGATTTTTGTTTCCATATCAGATGCATTATGAGACCAGTGCTGATATCCCCACTGTGTCAGTTTCCTTGATTTGAAGGAAATTTTCTGGCCCCCTCTGTCTGCTTATTCCTGGTTGTGCTGATGTCACTGATGTGACTAAAATCACTGCTGAGCGCTACTGACCTTGATGTCATTCAGAACTAGGACTCTTCATGTTAACCTCCAGCTTTTGGCTCAATAACTCAATAGCCTCTGAACTAACCCCATGGTTTAGCCAACCAGGACTTTAAACCAGAATATTTCTGCTAAGGAGGCAGTGTTTTTTTGACATGCCCCTTTGCAAGGTGATACAGGAGTTACTTTATGGTTATGGTTGAGTTATGGTTATTTTTAGGGTTAGGATTCATGTAGGGAGAACAAGGAAGGGGCTAAAGCATGGTGGAGTGGGGCTGTGAGGGGATTCCCAAGGGAGGTGTGGGCTGCCAAGGGAGCTGGGCTGTCAGAAACTTTGTGGTCAGTGTTATAGTGGGGGAAGAAAACCCAAAAGGATGCATTGCTTCTCTCTCACTCCTTCACAATCACAGCTGCTTTTGGGGCCAGATGCATCTCTTTCCTGGAGCATAATTTCCAGCTCCAAGAAAACCATTAGCCATTTTCCTTAGAATATACTTTGAAATGTATCATCTATTCATTACTGTCCTATTTTGAAAGAAATGGGCAATTCATTATTTTGAAATTACAAACTTTAATGATTCCTCTCTCCATGAGAATTCATTAGGCTTTATTTCATCAGCTACCTTATGTACAGTGGTCTTTGAAAGCAGCAGCTACAGTTGCATAACAGGAAAAACAGACTCCATGGACATGAGGAAAAAAACACCCTGGATAGCAGTCTAGTCTGCAAAATCAAAAATCAGATACCCATAGTTTAGGTAAATTGAAGCTGAAAGAAAACCAAATCACTTTGCAGCCCCAGGATGAATGAAAAGCCAATCTGAATATCAAATTGACCTTGCTCCAGGGGAGAATAATTTGGCATGATGTATATGCTGTCTCTGACTGTGTTGCTTACAGACAAACTAAGTGGTTTTCCTGGAAAAAGAAGAAAAGGAGGCGAACATAAAGTCATGAGGAAATAAGGGTCTTACTCCCAAGTCAGCCCTGACATTTTGGAGCCAATACACTTCTAGGGGAAAGCAGCACTGCTTTAAGGGGAAGGTGAAAGATGTTTCTTGGTAGGAGTGTTCCTTTATGCATAAATTCTGCAGCTATTGACGCCACTTTTGTCACAGCAGCTCAGGGACATCAGGACTGATGAACACAGGACACGTGGGAATGAGTGCATGAGAAATGGAGAAAGAGCATGCCATAGAGGGACTGAGGGAGTGGGTATTGAGAAGCATACCCTGCCCTCAGTGAAGGTTCTGGAAACTTTGTTATGAATGTCCAAAAAATTAATGATTCTTTTTTTTTTTTTTTTTTTAAATTGTGATCCTGCCGTAGAGCTCCTGCAGCCCTCCTGAAACGCTTGGAGTGGCTTGGTGAATCTCTGAGAGCAAGAACAGGAGTGGTTTCATTCCTGAAGCCTCACTGTCATGTCTCATTAGGGAACCAAGTGTTCTCTTTGCTCCTAATTACCCTGTGCAGACATCCCTGGTGCTGTTCAGCTTCAGTTTATGGCCCCTTCAAGTAAAGTGCAGCTCCATAAAAAGCCAGCCTAAGACGTGCAGGGTAAGAAGGCACAGACCTGCTGGTGGGTGCAGAGCATAAATACCAGGGCTAAGTGAGAAGGTGGGTTGTCAGGAACAGGAGTGGGAAGACTGTGCCTGTTAGTTACTGCTGGGTCTCAGGGGAGTTTAGCCAGCAAATTCCATTAAAATGAGAGTTTCAGCCTTTAAAAGCATCATTCAGGGGCTTGTTTTGTTAAATAAGCTAGCAAAGATTGTATATTAGTCTCTGACAAGGCTACATTTGGGTGAAAATCGTGCTGAATTATTTATTTTGTCATTAATGTCACACAAACCACAGTAAGGAGAATTATATGGGCTGCAAAAGAGAGAGGCTCTAAGTCAGGTTCAAACAAATGGAATTGTTATTCTTCAACACCAGTGGCGGCCTGCAGCTGCCTAATGCATCCAGGAGAGGATGAGAAGTGAATGGTAAATCAATGGAAAGGTTCACACCTGACTGACAGCCTTTAAATAATGTAAAGGGTCCCTGGGCACACGGCAGAGTTACACAATACATCAGCATTTAAGACCAGTGGAAAGACATGCAAGGAAATGTTTGGGAAGTTTTGTTCTTGTAGCCGCAAAGTTTAAAGAGCTGGAGAGGAGAGTTAGATGGAAAATGGGGTGGAAAGCCCAAGAGTGCTTGGACAGTGAGAAAATAAAGACATTTTAATTTGGCCAGACTGAATTTAGTTGGTATTGGCCTTTGGTAAGGCCAGAAAGGGCCTTGTGCTGTGCAGGGCAGAGGATCCAGGGAATGGTGTTCCCTGGAATAGTTGGGGCAAGGAGCTGAACCCAAGGCCACTTTGGGGCTGCAGGCTCAGCCCCTTCTTGTGCCACACAAGTGACATGTCTAAGCCAACCCATACTAGTTTCCACAGCTCTGATGCTGTGCCCACCTTTTGCCAGCTGTGAAAAGACCATTCAGGGCATCCTGGAGATTTTCAACTGTGTTCTGTCTTCCACAGAACAGCTTCTGTTTCCCTGAACAACCATCAGAAGGAGTAGGATGAACAGAATTGGAAGCTGGAAGCACTAGGATGATCACAACTGGAAGTTGTATCTAGCAGATACTGAGATTACACTCTGGTTCTGGGAGCCTGTGCATTATTGAAAATCCTCTCTGGACAACTGTGCATGCCAGCTTGTACATATGTGTGCTCTCTCTCTCTCTCTCTGAACTATAAAAGGTCTGAGCTTCACATTCCTGACCCCAGAAATGGGCCATAAAAGGACCTTTGATTTGTGTGAGTTTGGTGTGCTCAGAAAAGGGAAAGAGGATAAATGTCTGTGGTCAGACAGATGGACATATCTTCATGTTGTGATTACTTTATGGCCATAAACTAAGCCACAAGAAGTTTCACTCAACATGAGGGAGAACTTCTTTATGTTGAGGGTGGCAGAGCACTGGAAAAGCTGCCAAGAAAGGTCATGGAGTCTCCCTCTCTGGAGACATCCCAAACCCACCTGGATGTGTTCCTGTACAACCTGCTCCAGATGATGCTGACTTGGCAGGAGGTTGGACTGGATGATCTCCAGAGATCCCTCCCAAACCTAATGATTCTGTGATTCTCTGTTTTCTCACTGCACATTAGGATGGGAGAAAGTGAGGTTTGGCAGGGCTGGTGTTTGATTTATGATTCAGCAGCAGGCTTCTGGTGGGACACTAGGTGTACAGTGATTTACATGAGCTATGCAGCTTTCTGCTTTGTCATCTATGAAATTGGGAGAAGTAGCCTGAAAATTATGTAGTGATGAGAAATGCCTTAGCAGCTCTTGTGGTGCTGTGCAACAACAGTAATGAGGGAACAAGACTGTGAAACTTTGGTTTATTAAATTCTTTATATGTTAATGGTTAAAGTTTATGGGACCAGTATCAGGAACACATCTGGCTTTTTAAGAAGCTGAGGAATCATTTATTCTGCAGTGAGAAATGACAGGCAGTAGGAAGACAAAAATTAACTTTTCGTGTAACTACAGTGAGGATGAGCCTGTCAGTCAATGAAGGTTGAGAGTTTGTTTTAGCATGCCCAATAGTCCACAGCAGACTGGGAGGTTTATATGGGAGATTTCATGGAATTAACTATGTATTGTAGTGGCTGGATGCAGCCTTTAAACAGGCACAGCCTTCAGAAGGAATTTCTGACAGCCAGGAATGGGCTAATTAAATTAATTGCAAACACTTTCTCAGCAATAGAAAAATTTTAAAGTAATCATACTTTTAATTTAATGATGGGAAAAATTCTGCTTTTTCATGTTTATGAATACTAATTTTAAAAAACCCTGATCTGGTAACACCATTCGCTTCAGGGTCCTTAGACACTCCTCTGACCTGATGGAGCTATGAAAAGTCTCTCCTCTCTTCCTGGGATTTCTCCTCTTTTATCTACCACCCACCAGTCTCCTCACTTGATCTCCTTTGCCTGGCTGGCTGCTCTGAACTTCTCCCTTGGTTTTGGTTTCAGCAGTGGAGACCTGAGCCCCTCTTTGACAAGGAGAAGCAGCAGGGTCTCTTCTCAGCCACCTGGCTGGAAACCCTCAGTAGCTCCTTTCAGCCATGAATTCAATGGAGCCACTTAAAAGGTGTCTCCACTAGCAGTTGCCTTTCTCTGTTTTTACTTGGCTGGACATTGTTGTTATTTATTGTTCTGCTAATTCCTGTGTCACTGCATGTATGTGTGTCATATATCATGTGTGACACATCACTGGTGCTTACTTGGATCTGTTCTTTTGCCTCCCTAAATCGTGGACAGAGATACTGAGCAGAAGAGGCCCAGTATGCAGCCCCTGGGGACCTGTCAGAAATAGTCTCAGATGAGGATTTCACCCGTCACCATTTAGTTATTTTGGCTGTGAAATGTAGCACACTGACTTTATTCTGCCCTGTGAACCCACAGGCAGAGCATTTGCATGGCATACAGTTGCTCAGGTGAGAAAAAGTGTGATGAAGAGAAGACCTTCCAAATAATGAGCAGAAAACTGATTCTGCCCAGTGTTCTCATACATGCCATGCTGTTAGGAGTCCCCTGTACCAATATAAATTTCAGAAAGGGCATCTATGAGGTTGGCTGGAAAGTTGAGTTGAAAATTCTGGAGTGGCTTTATTGCAGTGGGGTAAAAAAGATCATTTGGTCAAAGACCCTTTAAAAAGTGTGAGGTACACATGTGGGTGTGGTAAGTTCCAGGGAGGCAATGTGAGACACAGCTGTGGTGGTGTCAAGTGCAGAGAATGATTATAGTCCAGGTTCAAGCAGTCAGGATAACATCACTAAAGTCACTCCAGTGGGTTTGTATTTCATAGAATGGCCTGGGTTGCAAGGGTTGCTAAAGCTCATCTGGTTCCAAGCCCCCAAAGGTGGACAGGGACACCTTCCCTTATCCTGGGTTGCTCAGAGCCCCATCCAGCCTGGCCTTGAACACTTCCAGGGATCCAGGGACATGCAACTTCTCTGGGCAACCTGTGGCAGTGCCTAACTACTCTCACAGGGAAGAACTCATTCCTAATATCCAATATGAACCTCCTTTCTGTCAGTTTGAAGCCGTTCCATCTTGTCCTGTCACTCCAGGCCCTTGTGAATAGTCTCTATCCTTTTTGTAGGCTCCCTACAGGTACTGAAAGGTCACAACCAGGTCACCCCTGAGCCTTCTCCAGGCTGAACAATCCCAAATCTCTCAGCCTTTCCTCAAGGAAAGCTGCTCCATCCCTCTGATCAATTTGGTGGCTTCCTCTGGCCTCACTCCAACAGCTCCATGTCCTTCCTGTGCTGGACCCCAGATCTGGACACAGCACTGCAGGTGGGGTCTCAGCAGAGGGGATCAGATGGGCAGAATCCCTTCTCTTGACCTGCACTCCAGTGTGAGTAAAAGTACAATTTGCATTTTAACCTGTAAGAGTAGCTCCTGGGAGAAGTACTAAATTTGAATGTGCTGCAGTCAGATCACCATTAACTGCAGAAAGGGGCTTTGGCTGCATTTCACTGGGTAAAGCTGCTTCAGGTTTTCACCTTGCTCTAGCATTGTTATCCTCTGAGGAATTATTCAGTGTTCATACAGCACTTTCCTTTCCTGGCTGGTAGAACAGCTTGTTTGCCACAGCAACCCCAGTGGTCATTCTGCTGCTCAGGCACAGGAGATGTTCACATGAATTTCGGAAATTATTGGTGGTTTAAAGCAAAAGGGATCTGATGCTGTAATGAGATGCTAAGCCAAGAAATTAAGGTATGCTACAAGCTTATTAACCAAGATTCCTGTGTAATCATCTTCAGTAATGCTCTTGTTTCCTCTGTTGGTTTTGCTTTCCTATGTCTATGCAAATAGGGGAAAAAAACTCCTTGAGAAATAGAAGAATACAGTCACAGGTGCTGAAGGATATTTTTAGCCTAGTGTTTGACAAAGACATTGCTAACGCAGCCAAAACCAGCCAAAGGTGAGAGTGGGTCCATTTTTCCTTTAAGGGAGGCTGCTCCAGGCCTGGAGGCTCCTGGATGCTTGTCTGGGCTGGTGCTGCTGCACCACTCGTTTTCCTTATGGGAGGAGTAACATTTTGTGACTAAGGCAGAGCTTCCTAAGAGCAGCAGACAGATTCCTCTTCTTTCTGACTAGTGCTTCATAGGAAAAATCTCTCAGATCTGACCCCCAGGGGGCTGAAATCAGCGTGGGTGTTAAGCAATGTGGCTTGGCTATTTGGGTAAAATGGCCTAGTTTGGATTAGGTGGGGAAGCAGAGGATAAAGGGATCTATTTTTCTCAGAATTGGGCATAGAATAGCAATGTAAAAACCTGGATCAAATAGCTGAAGGCAATATCTTCCCCTTGAGGCTTTCTTTTGGTTCCTTTGTAGCACATCAACTTAAAAGAGACTTAAACTCCAGATTCTGAAGGTCGCCGAGTGGGAGGGCAAAAAATAAAAAGGGTGTTTGGAGCTCACGGGTGCAGCCTCCTAGGAAATTGTGGTAACAACCTGTCATCCTTGGAGTCATGGCTGATAACTCTCATGTGCCTCTTGGTCTTTAGCTAAATTATCTGCTGGCACATCTGCAGTTTAATGATGCCATGTGACATTGGTACAATACACTCTTTAATGTGTTCCCACTCTCCTGGTGCTTAGGAAGGGACAGGAGGGGGGGAAAAAAAAGCTTTTTTGCTACATTTTGCCCTGGATGTGTTAATCCTCTCCAGCCTGCTGGGCAGCTCAGGCTGTCAGCTACCTTTGGGCATTGCTGACCCAGAAGCTGATGCAGACACTTCCACCCACCTGCAGATATCCTGTCCTCTGTTGTATTCCTAAGCTATATTTGGAGCCAAAAGGAGATACACAAGCGCTTATTTTAACAACTCTCACTTTAAGGAGCTGTTCCTGATGGGTAGGATTAGGGATATGTGCTGCTTCTTGCTCCAAGCAGAGCCCAGAGGCCCTGGGTGGGTGACAGGGGGTGGGCAGAGCCCCTGATGACACAGGGGATGATGAAGCCCAGGTTAGGCAGGGGACCAGCAAAGACCTGACCCTGCACCCACAGAGCTGCCCCCAAGCACCGGCTCTGACTCCAGCTTCTGTCCCAAATTTTCCTGGGTTTGCAGTAACTTGTTTTAGCCTTTCATGTTGCCTGCCTGGATCTTCATTTGCTTTGCAATACATCTGCTGCCAGGTTGCCTGAAATGTATTGAAGGAAACAACACAAATGGCCTTCCAGATGTGACAACAAAAGAATAGAAAATAAAACAATTCCCTTAAAGGAGAGAAAATGAGGTGGAGGATGGGGGGAGAAGCAAGGAAAGAAGAAAGACTTGGATATTTTGTCAGATATATTTGGTTAAGATTTTTTTTCAAACAGCTTTTTGTTTTAATAGTCTTTGGTTAAAAGAAAAAACTGTTTTATTAAGAATTATGCTTCTACTTCTTTTCTGTAAAATTAATATTTGCACAGAAAAAAAATACAGCTGCTACTTTGCATGCTAATTTTGACTGCTTATCTTTACTGCCTTTAATTTTATTTTATGAAATTATACTTGGATCCCTGTAATCCTAAATTCAACATGAAGAAGGAACCTGAATGCTAGTGCAGATCTGCCTGCTGGTTTCCAAAACATCTTATGCAGTTTCCAAAATACCTTATGCAATATATGACCTGGAGAGAAGGAACTTTTCCTTCCATGAAAGAAAAAGGAAGAAAGGGCAAGTTTCTCTTCTCCCTGCTCCCAGAGAAAAGCTGGAACATTCAAAATCTAAAGGCATCAGTAAGAGAAGGTACATAATGAGAAAATGTTTAAAAATCTTATCGTATCTAAGTAACATCCTGGGTTTTGGTGATATGTTTCACAACATGTTGGATTTGTTGCTTTGGCACAGAATGGCTTCTGTTCTGGAATTGCACTTTGCCATGGGGGACGTTGCTAGAGCAGGAATGGGATTTCAGGGTGATGTAGACCCTCTCCTCTGGGACATTTTTCCCACAGCTCATGTCATCATTGCAGGGAATTGTAAGGGCACCCACCCCAGTGGTGTCCCTGCTGTCCCAGGCACCATCCCAGGATATTCCTGTCACAGGTTGGACGTGGCTCCACCTTTGCCAAGGAGTTTGTTGTGTTGTGTTGTTTCTAGTGGGGCACCAGGAACCACTGCCCATCTCCCAGGGAGAGAATTCCCTGCCTGGGGATGTAACAGCCCCAGCTGGGAGGAGCAGCTGGAGGTACCTTGGTTGGGACACCGTGCTTCAGTCTAAACCTTGAGACCAGAAGTATGAAGCACTTTCTGTCCCTGCTTTCCTTAGGAGAGAATTTTTCCCTCATTGAACTGCCCCACACCTTTGCAAACCTGTTCTGGCCAGCAGGCTACTGCTTTCTAATTAGCATGATTCATTTTTAATGAGCTGTGCTACAACCAGCACAAGGAAGCTCTGAAGCCTTGACCAGAGGCCATGAAATTTTGTGTTATATTTTCTTTTTTTTTCTTTTTTTTTTTCAATTACTGCATAGAGAGAAATGCATTACAACTCTTAGCAACAGTGACAGAATGATGCTGGGTAAACAGGCTGAATCAATGGGTAAGCAGTTCCTTTAAGATTAAAAATGGTGTTAAAATAGTCAAGTTTTGTTCTGCTTTGAAGCTCACAGGCATGACATTTTTAGTGGTTTTATTACATTTTTTATGTGTTTGAGTCAAGTAGATAGTGTCAAATTCTGATAAAACAAATTTCAGCATGCTAAAGTCAAATGATGATATAATGCAACATGTACAAACTGTGAGCTGGATTTTTTTTTTCCCTTTCATTCACTCAGGGTATTTTTAATACAGCTGAGAATTTAACCATGTCTGTCACTGCAATTTAGAAACAAGCTGAGGTAGGTAGGTATTAACTCAAAATCATCTGAATTTGGTTTTTGGAAAAGATGAAGACCACTTGTAAGGATGAAGACCACTTGTGAGTTCCAAAGATTACAAATTATTTTTTAAATTACAAATATATTTGTATTTTTTATATTTATCTATATTTATAGATCTAGATATTATATTTATATATGTTAGTCATATGTATATATATAATATTGTATTTATATATATTTATAATTACTGTATCTCCATCTGAAGGCATTTTTCTGCAGTGTTATCCGTATTTTCTGCACTTTGATGAAAAAAATCAAATTATTTTGATACACTGTTTCAGGTGAGGAATTGCCTTTTCAGGCAGTGCAATTCCAGTGTAACTGCAAAGTGTAATGTTCTATCATTGTCTTGCTTAGAGAAATCTATTCTTGCCTAAATTAGCTCTGTGACGCATCCTCTGGAAATATTTCAGAACAAAAAGCTCATCTTGAAGTGTTTGGCTTCTGCACTGTTGCTTTCTGAGCTCTCACCACAAGAGGATCTGAACCCCTTCCAGCAGCACATTAAACACCCTGACAAACATCTGCCATGTTTTGTTTGCTTTCACATCCTCCCCTCTGGGGAAAAGGCAAGTGCTGGGCACAGCCAGTTTTGGTCAGGTTTCTCTGTGTGAGGTGGGCTTGAGTTTTTTAAGCAAGATGCATTCTTCTGAATTCCAGTGAGAAATGGCAAGGTGGAAGAAACTCAGGGAGCTCGTGGAGTGGCAGGCAGAAATATTTGTGGAGTGTGGGTGGGTGGTGCTCACCTTGCTCAGACTAAGCTGGGGGAATTGCTGATCATACTGGGATTTTTTGGTGTGGGAGAGAAGCAGAGCTGGACTTTCCTGAAAGCAAAGGGCAGGTGTGCTCATTGCTAGGTCTCAGGAAGTGGAGTGGCAGCTGGCTGGATTCCAGCCTCAAGTCCAGGACTGTCCCTTGGAACACAGGAGCACCCCTGGCTGTGGCAGGGGAGGAGCAGAAGAGTCACTTCTGGAAACTGAGGTGTCACAGCCTTGGGCTTGGATTCACACTTACCCACATGTTGTCCAAAGCCAGATTTTTCTGGCTGAGAGATGGCAAACACAACGCTGTTCTGGGACTGCTGTTCCTTGTGTGAGGAGGAGTTCAGCTTTGAGAGAGCCTGGAAATCCAGCTGTGCTGTGCACCCCAACCTGTGCTGGCTCAGGAGCTGGACTTCATCTGCAGTGCTAACTGTGGTGATCTCATTGCAGGATCTGTGTGTCTGTTACCAGTGCTGCTGTTCCAAAACAGACTCATTCTGAGCTGGAATTTAACTGCACCAAACAGAGCAGATGGAGGCACAAATAGTTAAATTGTCCTGAAAATAGACTCCATTTGCTGGAGGACAGAGGAGTTTTGATAACTTATATTAAACCACTGTTTAATATGCCTTTGCTGTCCATGAGAGGTGGCCAGGCCTCCAATGGCTGGCAGTGGGAAGCCCTGGCTGTTCTCACCTCCAGCAGCATCACTGCTGTCTGGCACAGGAGTCAGTGCTCCAGCCCCCAGAGGTGTCAGTCAGCCACTGGCTTTGCTGTCTGTAAAATGGCACAGTGCACAAACTTACCTGGACTCATTCCTAAATCCAAAGCTGCTTTACAAAATAAACTGGACAGAAATTACAAACATCCCTTGTCCTTTTCAAAACCTCACACACAGCTGCTGGTACTCACCAGTCCTGGAATAAATACTCCAGACTTCAGACCAGCATTTTCTGATCAGTTCTACAAAAAGGCAGTGTACTACATAAAGTAGCTCTTTAGTTCCTAAAACTGGGAGATCCCAGCTTCCTAAATTCTCTGTACAATATCCAAAGCAAATATTGTCTCTGGATCACAAGTTTTATTAACATCTTGAATTTTCTTTATTTTTATATCTCAAAAAGCATGTGATGGCTGGCAGACTGGGGATGGTGGCATAGGAGATAGTATCAGCAACATTTTGAGGAAGAACGCAAATTTTTTTGGATAAAGAAAGGAGGAAGAGACTCCCAAGGGCAGGCAACCTTCAGTGACAGGGAGGAGAGAGAGAGGAGTGAATAAAAGGCTATGCAGGCAAAATTTGAAATCAAACTTAGCATAAGATTAGCAAAAATATCTGCATTTACATCACTGGGAATGAGCAGGTCATAGTTGGCAGCTCTCTCCATGGGGAGCAGGAAAGGTGCCCTCTTGTTTTCTCTCTTCCAGCTCAGGGCTCAGCTACATGTTTCCAGGGATGCTTTATGATTTCCAGCTGAAGGGCACATGCTGAGCTTTAACTTGCTCCTGTAGAGTGACTCCTGCTGCTTCTCCTAAATGCTTTAGTGTCTATTGCAGAGCTTCCCAGGCTGCACTATAAACAATAAATTGTTAAAAGCCAGTAAGGAAGGAAATGGCTGGTTAACTAATCCTGGTGAAAATTGGCCCTTGATGAAGTGCAGGCTCTGAGCTGCCTGTGATGGGCACCAAGTTTTCTTCCAAACCATGTGCTTTTTATTTCTGCTGGTGTTGGCTTCTGCAGAGTCTGATTCTGCAGGTCAGGGGCTGTTTGTCACCAGCTGCTGCAAGGACAGACTCAGCCTTCAAAAGGTGGTGGTTTATGTTGTTTGTTTCTTTTCTTTTTCTTTTTAATCCACAGTAGTGGAAAAAGAAGCTAAACTTGCAAAATGAAAAGGGTGAGAGGAGGATGACATGTCTGTTGATCATGATTATGCTATGAGAAGCACACTGCCATAAAGAAGGGAGAATTGCTAACTATGCTGTGGTCTGTTTTCACTTGTTATGACAATTGGTATGGCAGTGGGCAGATTGTCTCTGATTTTAGGCAAAGCTTCTGAGCAGGCACGAAGCAGCTTAAATGCTGACAGGAAAGAGTTCCTCCTCTGCAGCCCACCTCTGCATTTCCAGCAGGATTAAACTCACCCTCCAGTAGCAAATGCACACTGTGGAGCTGCATGGGCACTGCCCAGCCATTGTAATTTTTCATGGAAGCAAAGGAGGGAAGGCACTAAACTCCCCAGAGCACCAAACCCAGTAGGTTTGATATCAGAAAGCTTTGTATCAACTTAGCAACCCTTCTGCATGTGCACAGAGTGTGAAGTCTTTCACCCAAATTTAGCTTGTATTTGCTTTAGTTCAGTGGTCCCAGGCAGATCTGTAGCTCCTCATCACAAAACCCCCAGTCCATGGTCTGTTGGCAGGATAGCTTTGAGGGGCAGCACTGGGCAGCCATTCCTCCATGGGATGAAAGAGTTCCAGCTCTTTGATGTGATACTGAGAAGCAGATCCTTGTGCTGCCACTGAACCAACTTGAGGGCTGGGCACCTCGAGCCTGCAGCTCCCTGCACAGCCAGAGCCTGATTTCTCAAGTGTGTCAGTCCTGGACAGCCTCCCTGCACTCACCTTGAAATGAATTTTTTCTCCTTAAAAAAACCATTGAGGATGCCTGTTTGCAGTGATTCAAGCATGTACAACCCATGGTCAGTCTTACAGACTTGCTCCAGGTTCTGTTGTGCTAATTGCCATCCCAGGTGGTGATGAGTTAATTAATAAGCTGCATGTTTCAGGGTGCACCACAGCCATGTATAAACAAATCATTACTGAGTAAAAGTGCACAGATAGGATGTATTTGATGATGTGGCAAAAATACTTTGGTTTGATCAGGACAACTGAAATCCAAGTATTATTAATGACCATATGCAGTTCTTTATATTTATTGCCTTCATCTGGATCTGTTTTTTGGAGATTTGGGAATAAGGAGTTATCTAAGGATCAGATATTAGGAAGAAATTCACTGTGAGAGTGGTGAGGCACTAAAACAGGTTGCCCAGAGAAGTTGTAGATGCCCCATCTGAGGAGGTGCTCAAGGCCAGGTTGGATGGAGCTCTGAGCAACCTGGTTCAGTGGAAGGTGATACCAGAGGGCTCTAATGAGATAACCTTTAGGATCCCTTCTAACCCAGGCCATTCTATGATCCCATGATTTACACTTCCTTAGTTTTCAGCCTGTGCTTTTTGAGTTTTGATTATCTTCTCTCAGATGCTAAAAGGAAACCTGTTTGTGTTTGGACATATGGAGAAGATGAGACAAAACCAGTAAGATCCCCTGTTGGTAAGATACCATGGATATCTTCTGGTCTTGAGCAGCAGTCCAGTGTCTCTCAAGCCTTTTCTCCCTATGTGTCACCCTCAAAGTTTGCCTTAGCACACAGATGGCCCCAGCACAAGGAAGGATGGAGGAAGGCAGCCAGAGCTTGGGTGGCAGCCAGCCCTGGTGATGTGGGACAGATTGAGGGGTCTGTGTCACCACTAAGCAGGAAGCCAAGCATGTGCTCCTCTCTCCCACCACCAAACCTCCAAGTCCCTTCTCTCTGGGGTGCCTGTCCCCTACATGAGTATCTCCAGGCCTGAATCTCTTGGGTTTCCATTCCTCTGCTCTCTCCCCACTAAGTCACTTTGCAGGTTGGCATCCTTCCCTTGCAGGGCAGTGCTGGCACCAGGGAAAAAGAGTGGGATGGAGGAGGCAGAGAGGATGAACAGGATGTGGCTCTTAGAGACAGCTTGGCATCTCACCACCCATGGACACCCACCTGTGGATGGGCAGGTGCATTCCACAGCAGCTGCATCCATCCCATCCCTGCAGCCAGGTCCCTGTGGCTGTAGCTCACATTTCATTTCCAAAGAACTACAGAGGATTTCCTGGTGTTTCCTTGTGTCTTGCTGATGTGTTTGTTGAGCCAGTGCCCCACTCAGCAGCAACCTGAACGGCAGCTTGGAACTATTAGCACAGTTCCTAATTTCAGCTGTGCTTATGAGCCTTCAGCTTGAGTTTGTTCTCTCACTGGAGTCGTTTACTTCAGCATAATTTTTTGAAATTCCTACCCCTTTTCTCAACACACACAGACCTCACAGAGATTTCCATGCATTTAAATGAAAAAGCCAAACAGTTCCCTTTCCTCACTCACATTATGCAGCATTGTCCTTCTCTGCCCTATTTCAGAGCTGTCATGCAAATAAACCCAACTTTAAAAGAAAAGAAGTGTGCATCATATCAGCCTTTTTTCTCCTTCTCATGCTCTATCTGCAGGAAGTAATCCCTTCTCCTTCTTGCCTTCCTGTTTCAGGTGTTTCCACTTCTTTCCTAACTGTGATCCAGTATCTTTATGTTTCCCCAGTTGCCCAGGAAACAAATCCTGACTCCCTTTTCCCCGACGTGTAATATTCACTATTCCATGAAGCTACTGTTTCCTGAAGTGTTTTATTGTGGGTTTTTTTCCCTAAACTACTCCAGAAGTGGGAATTCTCCTTTTTCTGTCCCTGTACTGGGGCACCCCTTTCCTTTACCCACCTGAGTGGATCTGGATGAAGCTGTCTTTGCATTTTCTACCTCGGTCACTGCAGTATCTGACTGAATTTAGCATTATTTCTTTTGATCAGGTGAGTGTACTGGGCAGTCATCCTGCAAGGCATTCTACATGGATTCCCATGGGATTGCCACAGAACAGAGATCCTCTTTGGCAGACACTAAGGATGGAGAAGTGGGTCCAGCCCTGGGGTTCGTGGTGTGCAGTCGCTGGAGGCAGGAGGTGTCAGCAGGAAGGATCATTTGCTCTTCACACGAGTGTGTGGCACTTGTTATTGGCTCTCCTGGGAAACAACCATAAAACCCAGCTCAGATGCTCTCACAGAAGGAGAAAACCACGAGAAAATGAAAAAAATCCAGAAGAACCAACCCTAAAAATGATCCCAGGATCTATGGTGGAGTAGGGATTTAAAGAGCAGAATGCAGGTTGTTCCTGGGGAAGGAGAATTTTGTTCTTGCTGCAGCTGGGGCCCTTTGTGAGGGAATCTGGATGTTGGTGTGGCTGTGGTGGGGAGTCCCACAGTCACAGATCACAGATGGAGTGAGCAAGAGACACTGGAGCAGGTATGGAAGAGCAACTCAAGGCTTTTTCCTGCAATCCTCTCATCTCTGATATTCCCTCCTGAGACCCCTGATGGCCGAGAGACTGCCTTTTCCAAAATGGAATATTCCCTGGAGTAGGATCTCCAGTTTCTGGTAAAAATAACTATTACTTACTTCACAGGCCCATGGAAAAGCCCCTGCCTGGGCAGCAGGAGACCAGCAAATCAGAGATACAAAAATGGATGTGCCAACTTCTGTGCAGAACACCCACTGCTAAAGTTAAGTTGCCCCATCTTCTCTTTTCCCTTGTAAAACTTTGGATTATCTTGATTTTAAGTGACTTGTGGAAGGTGAAATGGTCTAAATCTTTATGATTCATGGGATGGGGGCTGTTTGTCAGCTTCAATAAATCCGTTAGCCTCTTTGTCAGTGAGGAGGGAAGAGCTGTTATGAATTCATGGTATGTTTTTAAAGTTTCTTTCAAAGAGTACTTTTTTTTTTTTCCTCTCCTCTCATGTTTCTCAGAAGAAACCAGCCTGCCAAACTGCTCCAGGAAGCTCTTCTGAGATAGAGACATCCATCTCTGTGTACGGTCTGTACTTGTGAAGCAGAGCACAAAGCCCTTTTTCCATTTAATCCATATTAATTATCTCTCTGCAGCTCCTCTCTAGTTTCCACTCATCCCAGGCACCAGACACTTGTGTGGCTGCATCTTGAACAAACTAGAGCCTTTCACTCCCCACCTGGTAAGTCAACACTGCAAAAATAAAAATAAATAGAAAGGTTTACTGCTGAAGGATTGAAGCTTTCCACGCTTGAAAACTGAATGCCGTGGGACTGTGGACTAAGGCAGATATTTTTAGTGCCATCAATATCTCCTGGAGTTGATATCTCCCAAGACAGATGGTTGTTTCCCACAGAACGTTGTCAAATGTTTGCTCAGCCAAGATCAATTTTGTTCCAAGTCCTTTCCCACCTTCTGGTGAAATGTATTTCACTTGCCAGACAAAAAATTAAAGAAACAGCATGAAACCTTGTCACCATAGAGGGTTCTCGTGGCTCTCCTGTGTCCTTTAGCCGTGTGACTGACATCTCTCTGGGAGCTGAGGAAGAACAAAAGGTGCACTCGTGGTGTGAGCACATCAGGGCAGAGGCTGATTTCCTGGGACACCTGCACATCGCTTCTCAGCCTGCCAAAGGCTCTTAGAGCTCCTGAATCTCTTAGCCTGCACACCCCAAACTGATCCTGAAAGGAAATGAGGTGCAAGGGGGGGCGGAGGAGCAGAGTGGCACTGAGCAGGGGGCACAGAGAGGCTGAGTTGTGTCCATTGCTCAGCAAATGCAGCATTTCTTTTAATCACAAGCCCACGTGAGTCTGGAGACACCGAGGCCCTTCCTGGTGTCCAGCAGCCCCCACGACTCCGTGGGCATTTTCAGTGAAATTAGTGGGGAGCAAAGGACTTCTCAAAGGATGGTGTGGGATGCATTTATTTTCTTTTCTTTGCTGGTTGCTATTTTTAGCTGAGCCTGACTTGTCACAGTGTAAGAGACAGAGCTGGCTCTTTCCAAAGTACAAGTTCCCTTATAATGCCTGATTGTTACAAGTGAGAAATTACAGCAGCCAGTGCCAGTGGCAGTTTCTGAAATGTTATGATGATTCCTTCCTGCTACACTTATCTTGCTGTGGCTCAGTATTTGAAAATTGTTAATACATGGTTGTTTTCTAGCCAGGACTTTGGCAACCCAGGCTTAGTAGGGTATCTCTCATTTTTATTGCTTCATACACAAAAATAATTCTGATTTAGTTTTGTAATTCTAAATCCTTTTGAAAATGCTAGGAAATCAAATTCATTCTTCTGCACACTGAAAGGTACATTGGATCATCCAGAATATTATTTCCATGCTGATCCATATTCTTTATTATTAGAGATTCAGAGGCAGGTGAGGCTCTCATTGGAAAAGAGATCAATGCTATGATGCCCAAAAATATTTTTCATCCTTAATTTAGTTTTCAGAGTGATCTATTCACACACCCCTGACATCTTAAACAACCTCTATATCCTCAGACTGCTTTTGCAGAACAGGATTATAGTTGAAGGAAATGTGCTTGCCTTGGTATTGTGCCGCTTGTTTGGGATTTGCCTGGGATTTATTAACATTTCACTCCTGCATTTTCCTTAGGATTGCAGATTCTTGATCCTTCACTCATGTAAGAGGCATTTTCAGCCTCCTCCTGCCAAATGAGCATCTTCACTGTTATCAAAGTACTATGGATGCATAACTATGTATTGCATACATATATGCCCAACTTATCACTACATTTTTAACCTGCAGAAATCACTTTCTGTCACCTGGCAAAGCCAAGGGGAAGAAGACCTTTTCTTACATGGACTCTAATTGTCTAGATGGATTATTTTTTATGGCAACCTGTCAATGGAAGCAAGGTTTGCTGGGATAGAGTAGATGTGAGGGTAATTGATGATTTGGCCTGCACGTGGGTTTGGGACAGCCCAATCCCTACCCTCTTGTACAAAGCCTTGTGCAAAGAGAAATAAGGCAGATGCAACAATTCCATAATAAATCCTAAGGAAAAACATATGAAAACTCTGTGTGTGTGTGCATGTTCAAGATGGACTTTTTGATCAAGTCTTATTTTATTTATGTCATAGAATCATAGAATGGTTTGGTTTGGAATGGACCTTAAGGACAATCCAGTTCCAACCCCACTGCCCTAAGCAGGGACACCTTTGACTATCCCAGGCTGCTCCAAGCCCTGTGCAGCCTGGCCATGAGCACTTCCAGGGATGGGGCAGCCACAGCTTTTCTGGACAACCTGTGCCAGAGCCTCACCATGCTCACAGGAGAGAATTTCTTCCTAATATTTAGTCTGACCCTGCCCTCTGACAGTTGAAGCCATTCCCCCTTGTTCTGTCACTACATGCCCTGCTTAGCAGTTGGCTTCCCTCCTGCTCTTTTGGGGAGCTTTCTTATCTACTTTAAGCTGTAAGGAGAAAAAAAACCTCATCCTCTCTCCTTAAGAATATTCATGTGCAAAGGCCAAGCTCCTGCTCTTACATCTTAGCTCTGGAGTTTGTCTCCTGGATGCATTAATTCGTGCAACGATGTCATTGTTAAGATCCAAATTAAGCTGCCTACCCTGTAAAGGATCCCCCCTGCCTGAAGCAAAACAGAACAGTTAATGCATTTTTTATAAACAATGCCATTAAGGATGCATGAAAGACGTGTTGTAAATATTAAAGTGGGACTATCACTTTTTTTTCCTTACTCCATTAAGCATAGGAGAAAAATCTACAGGTCAAATTCCTTCTGATGCAAATTAAGCCAGATTCTTTGATTTCAAGTGTTTTGTTAATTTCTTTTACTATGGTATTACAGTTTCTGCTCAAGCTCTGAATCAGCCCTGCTAGGATGTTCGAAAATGTGGCAAGTTCAGTTATGGAACTGTGCAATAGCACAGCTATAAAAACACTTGAATGTGAACAGAGCAATTACAGAGGACATGTATGAATATTTCAAGACATGTTGTGGTCCCCTAAACCTGTTCTTTGGCCAAGGCAGGTTTGACACAGAGCACTGAGCTTTATTTGTGGGACCCCTGTGGGCGATGTTGGCCCAAGGCTGAGAGCAGGCATCTCCCAGGCACATTGCCTGCTAGGCTGTTATCCCACCTAGTGGCTGCTCTCCCATCCCACAAGGTGATTTTTTTCCAGGATATTGGTGAGGCAAGCCCAGGCTTGATGCATTACTTCAGTTAGCAGTGAACGTGCCCCCACATTGTTTGGTCAGGCGGTCAAACGCGTGCCCTCGCCCTAAGCGCGTTGCACCAGGGACATGTTCCATGTTCACAGCAGCTGAGTTTATGCATCAAGTGTAGGTGTGTCTAGTACAGCCAGCTTTCCAGCATGAGTGCTCTGCATCACTCTTCTCACTTGCACAATCACAGAACTGTTTGGGCTGGAAACCCAAGATCATCGAGTCCAGCCGTGAGCCAGCACTGCCGTAACTCATGTCCCCAGGCACAGCATCTACCTGGCTTTTAAATACCTCCAGGGCTGGTGACTCCACCCCTTCTCTGGGCATCCTGTTCCAATGCTTAACAACCATTTCAGTGAAGACATTTTTCCTAACATCCAGTCTAAAGTTCTCAACTTGAAGCCATTTCCTCTTGTCCTATCACTTGTTACTTGGGAGAAGATGCTGACAACCACTCTGTGGTTGCCTCTTAATTTGGGCACATGAGATAATGTGAAGGAGACCCTCCCTGTCTCTGCTTGTGGGACCATCCCAAGTTTCCCTAAGTCCCTAATGGCAGAGCCAGGAGTGACTTTTATCTTCACTGCTGTCGATAGACTGGTGTGCACAGTACCCCTGCTCACAGTCCATCCCTTCCCTGTCAGCCCTATAGTGACCTGGCTGAAGGCAAAAAGAAAAACTGATTGCCTTCCAAAGAAGCAGGGTTCAAGCCAAACTTTTGAGTTGGAATCCCATGAAAAAAAATATTTTTAAACATATTTGGATGATAACAAGAAAAAAAGATGATTTGTCGAAGCACAGCAAGAAACTTCCCCCAACAGGACAGGGATAATATTTACAGTGAGCCTTCAAGAAGGAGTCCACTGTGAAATCCTCTGTTGTTTCCTTCCAACCCTTCTCTTTGGCTCTCTATTTCTATGCCATATTTTGCTCTGTTTAAACTTTACAAATGTTGCTTTATTGTGAAAATAAGTGGGATATATCCTCAGTTAATTCTTCAAGTCACTGCAGTTGTTAAATGCATGACTCACACTGACTGGAGGGTCCAGCTTTTTATGTTGACTTCTGTACCCAGAAGAACCTCTTCATTCCTGTCATGATCTTTTTTCCCTGGTTTTGATGTCAGTCTTGGTTTGTGGGACTGAAGCACTCAAGAGTAAAGGCAGCTGAAGTTGCCAGCACATGCCATTAGTGTCTGCTGCTGTCTGCAGAGCAGAATTTTAATAATGATGGTCACCCCAGCAATTGGTTAATCTTTAATGGTTTATCTTCTTCTACAGAATAAACAACTCTTTTTCAGGATGTAGAGCTGTAAGAATTGTTTTCATGTGTATTAAAAAAAAAAAAATCACATTGTTACAAAATAAAACCATTGTCCTGGCCACCATTTTTACAAAATAAGTCTCAGGATTTAATTTCTTTTTTACTGAAAAAAATAAAAATAAAACTAATTGCTTCAGCCTACTGGCCATTATTTAGGTGAAAACATTCCCACCTGTGTTGTATCTGCCAATGTATTGGAAGAAAATTCTCCCTAGAAAAGTGAAAAAAGGCCCAGAAAGCTTGACACATACTTTCTTTTTCTTTCTCTCTGTTGTACTTTTTTATAGATGTATAATTTGGTGATGAAATGCATTTACCATCAGTACTACACTCAATTTAACAGTCAGCTTTTTCTTGCAGAAAACCTGCAGCTCCTTTCTCCCTGAGCTGCTTGCTGCCTGCAGCTGGGAAAGCTTTTCCCATGGCTCCCAATTAGCTGCCTACCCAAGCTGTCTTTTCCAACAGGATTAGACATCCAAGATTCCCTTCATATGTCTCCCTGCTGCCTGCTACACTTTCATTTGCATTTCCAGCAATATCCTTTACAGGCAGTCTGCCACGTGGTTGTGCCACGGGAAGCTTTGCTGGATCTGTGAGCCCATTGCAGGGTGCAGGGCTGTATTGGTTGTGCACAGCCTGGTTTTTGGGAGCTGGGGGCCACAGAGCTGGCCTCTGTGAGAAGCTGCTGGAAGATTTCACCACGTCCAGCAGAGCCAGTCCCTGATGGCTCTGAGCATGGACATGCTGCTGGACAAGGCTGGGCCAAGGAGAGAGGTTGGTAACACCTCTGTGGTGACACGTTTAAGGAGAAAATCAAAACAAAGGGCACACAGTTTTTCTTCTAGCCAGAGGAGAGGAGGAGGTGAGAATATGTGAGGGAAACAACATGGAAACACCAAGGTCAATGGAG
>NC_031770.1:5970308-6092805 GCF_001522545.3 Parus major
CCCCATGCCCTGTCTCCCTGAGCTGTCAGTGGGAAGGAGAGAAGGGCTGGGAGGGAGAAAATGTTTTAAAGGCCTTATTTTACTTCTCATCATCCTCCTCTGATTCTGTCAGTAAAAAATTTCACTTTGCAACTTAAGTTGAGCCTGTTTTGCCCTCAAAGTGTTTTCTCCTGGTCCTTAACTCATGAACCCTTCATTAATTTATTTTTCCCCTCCTCTGCCCAGCTGTGGCAGGGGAGGGTGAGCGAGTGGCCTTCCTGGGCGCCTGGCATTGGGCCAGTGTCAAACCATGGCAAAGCTTCTGCAGCCTGATCCAGCTTCTTGTCTCCAGTTTTCCCAGGGCAGAGGGATGCTCATGCAGTCTGTGGATGAGAGGGATTTCCCCTCATGGGACTGTAGTGCCTGGTTGCAGTGCTGGGGCCAGGGCAGAGCTGAGTGTGGTGGTGTCCTCCCCACCGAGCTGCAGGTCAGTGTTAGGGCACACTGGGGAAAAAAAGATTAAAGGAAAAATAATCTCCAATTTCTACCACCATGTGTCATGGTTTTTTTTGTTATTTAAATCTTGTGGGCAGGCACTCACTAGCAAAAACTTATTTCTAGACAAAATCTGGTAATGAGCCCAAACTTAGCTTATGATCAGTTTCTAAAAACAATTGCTCTGAAATTAATGATGCAGGGTGTGGGGATTTTTGTTTAATCATGCTATCTTTATACCAAGGTGCACCATGATCAACTCTAACAGAATCATTTGCTGTAGTCTGAGATCATAATTCCCAGACTAAACTGAAGGCATTACCTTAAACCTGCAGCAAAGGGCAGCTTCATGCTTGTTGCATTTGATGCTCCCTGTGTAATGTCATTTTTGACCCTGTATTTTGAAACATATGAGCTTTTAAATGTACCTGAGATGCAAAGTAAAAGACCTAAGGAGAAAAGTTAGCTTTGCAATGGGTGATTCTGCTGCATGTTTTAAATATTCCCATGGAATTTGGATTGTAAATAAGGCAAAGAGGTGGGAAACAACTGTGTGTCTTCAGCTCCTGCAAAATCCAGAACCAAGTCCGAGCCCTCAGCAGTTGGTGAGCTGAGCAATGATAAACTGAGCAAACCTCTTTGTCTAGTGGGCTGGTCCAAGCAGACAAAATTAGGAGTTTAAAAAGATAAAATCCCCTTTGGCCCAGTTCCTCTGGCTCTGGTGGCTGTCCCTGGGATCCCTCTATGCCTGTGAGCCATGGGAATGGCATAGGTGTGAAGTGACTGCCTGCTCTGGAAGGCAGAAGGGGATTTTATTTTGCACTCAGGAGTGTCCCATGCTGTAAAGACTTCATTGGTCTAGTTTCTGTTTAATGTAACTGGTGTATAAAAAGGGGTTTTTTGGTGTTTTTAGTGTCTTTTCTTAAGGAAAAGGAATTTTCAAGCTCATCCACTTTCAAAGCTCAAGACACTTCAGTGCCCAGTTATCAACCTATCATTGTTCATTAACAGCCAAGGAAAACCATTAAGTTCTGAAGCACTCTTGCTTTTGTCTTTTCTAGAGATCATTTAGCTGCAGATAACTAGGGAGATGCCTGAGAAAAAGAGCAATTACAGATAATCAATAATCCTCAAATGGCAGCAATTAAAATTCTGGAAAAAATATTAAAAAGAAAGCAGGCAAGGTAATAGCAAATCATCCATCAGCCATTCAGAGAGGTTTTGCAGATCTCAACTTGGAGAAAGGAGGAGTTTTTAATTAAACCATCATCTGAGAACGCCATTGATCCTTCATGTGTGACAATTCAGAGTGCAAGAAACAGCTTTGAATGGCCATAATCGTAAAAGATGTGTTTGTTTTCCCCAAAAATGAGCCCCTTGCCTGCCTATGTAAAAGAGACAATTCCACTGAAGCAATATGGGAGAGCTCTCTGCTTTCAAATGATCTAATTTCCATCTCCTTTAGCTGAGACAATTTAGTGTGGTAACATATGCATTTGTTTCCAAACAGAGATGTCTGTAAACAACGTTTTCTGTATAACTCTGTCTCCTGCCCCAAGAAGATAAAACCAGTGGATGATTCAGCAGGGCTTGTGTTTCCATGATATGATGAACTCGAGCAGCTTGACTTAGCTCTAACTTTTCCTCAGCTCTAACTAGGGCAAAAATTCCATTTTTAGTGATTTTTTTGGAAGCTCAACCCTGGGGCCCCTCTGTGTCTTGAAGGGGCAGCACAGGTGGGTGTCCTTAAAGAGGTCACCTGCTGCTTTCAGAAGCAATGGCTGGTTTGGGGCAGAACCTCTCAAAGCTGTACAAGTGTCTGCTCTCATTCACTGATGGTGATGAGGAGGAGGAAGAAAAGGAGGGGTTCTTAAATCCCTCAGCAGCTGGCCCAGATTGGAGGAAACTGGAGGTGGGGATGGACTTAGGGTTGCCCAATCTGCAGTGGCCTCAGGTTGGAGCACCTGGGGGGTTTTTCCTTGGGTAGAAGACATGGCATCTCTGCAGAGCCTGGAAACTCACCCATGTTGCAGGGGGTGAGCCTGACAGGGAAGGGGATTCTTGGGGATTTTTGCTTTTTATTGTGTGAGGTTGTTTCAAGGGATTTTTTTAGAGTTCTTCCTTTTGTGGTGGTAGAATTGATGGTTTATTGAACTGGAGAACATGAACTGCTGTGTCTGGGGCTTGGGAGAATAGGAGTGGTTTGCCAGGAAATGTGATTGCAACCTTCTGTGTGTGAAAAGCAGAAAGACTGGGCTCTGCCAGGCTTTGTGTGACTAAAAGCATTGTGGTGGTGGTGGTGTGCAGGTTGGTGCTGGAGTTGTGCCGCAGGAGGCTGCGGCAGGTGGGGGACTGTGCTCGCTGCTTCCCACCCCCAAGTCCCCTTGGAGGCAGGCAGTGGGTTAATGATCTTTTCTCTTCTTGATTAAATATCTACTGCTGTATTGAAGCTGGTGAGACTGCTCACAGGAGAGAGATTAAGTATTCATGCAAGCATTTGCAAGGTGAGCCGTTCGACCTTGCTGTGCCTGATTTCCCTGCCCGGCTGTACAGCAGAACACTGAACATGACCCACCTGTGTCAGAAAGGAAGGATATTTGCCGTGTCTGTCTCTAGCCAACTCGGGGTATCAAAGATGGGTGCCTTTTGGGACACAGAGGCCTCTTTTTCTTGTAACCTGCACCTGAATGAGGTGCCTGGGGCAGCCCAAAGGAGACATTGTGAATTGCCATGTCTGTCCCCTTCGGCTGACCTAAACTCACAGCTCCCAAGCTTTGCCCAGGGAGCACATCCGGCTGTCAAGGGGCAGGCAGGGATTACAAACCAAGTACCTGCTATTCCTGTCCTTGTCCAGCTGCTAAATAACTCCATAAGCCTTTCCTGCAGCACCCTTTGTGCTCAGGGCTTGAGCTGTGGGGCCACCTCCAGGTACAGCCTTCCCACCAAAATCAGCACCTGAAACACTCATTTGAACAGCCCAAAAGCTTTACATTCAATATACATGCTGGGTTTGAGCCAAACACTGCCTTGCTCTCCATTCTCTGCTCCTTTAAACAGAAAACTGAATAATTTTTATGAAAATGTCAAATGTGTTAATTATCACCTGGGAGAGGCGAGATAGCTACTTAAGAGTAAATTTTAAAAAACAAGTTTTTTTTTGTAACAACAGGGGAACAAATGAAACCTGTAGCCACCTGCAATGGTGGCTATTTAATAGGAGTTGATAAAGAGGCTTGCCCTGTAATGGATACCACATCTGGGCCAATGCTAGCAAGATATTTGGGCAAGGGGAAGCTCTGCAGTAAGGCCAGGCTGGCTGGGAGGTGCTGGAGAGAAGCATTCTCAAAGTACAGATCATTCCCTTCAAAGAAAATCACCCTCATCCTCCTCAAAATACCCAGTCCTGCCCAATTGCAAAACTTCTGTGCTTCTCTGCTTCCTGCTTTGTCAGAGCACACAGCTCTTTTCTCTATACAAACACTAAGTTTTAATTAGATGAGTTTTTCACTCCTTTGATTTGCCCCTGCCTGAAGTACCAAATTTTGCTGTTGACTTCCTTGGGGTTTTTCCAAGGCTGATAAGGAGTGAAAAGCAGGATCCAGCTGATGTTGGGCCCTATATAATGCTTGTAGGCAAGAAAATGTCTTCTCTGCAGACCATGACCAGCAGTACTTACAGAAAAAACAGAAGGAAAACAGAAGATGATCTTTTTTTTTTCTTTTCTATAAGGTTTCCATCAGAGCCTCTGTAGTTGGCAACCACTGAACATTCTGTGTGCCCTCTGATTTCTGTGGTCCCTCTATGTTTGTGAGGAGGAAAAACTGAGCCACTTGCAAACTGATAAACAGAGGGGCCTCTGTACAGCTGATGCCCTCGTTTTCTAGGTCAGACTAGCAATTAGAGAACTTTCACCTTTGACAAAAAAGGTGATGCCAATGTCTACATCCTAAAGTAACAAGAGCAGCTGGTCCTGGTTGGCTCAGATTTCAAAACATGTAAATACATGTTTAGCCTTAAAAAAACACAATAAAATCCCTGAGATTTGGGGGTTTAAATAAGTTACTGGTGTGGTTATGAATCACTAACAGTGAAAGAGGAGGGGTTTGTAAGACCTGGCTGTATCTCCTCCATGGAATCAGTATTGTTGGAGAAGCCAAGTTTGAACTAGAAACTTGGAGACAATGGTTGTATTCAAGGATGGATCCCAAAGAGAGGCAAACAAAGCTAAGGAAGCTCTCCTCTGTGAGTCTGATCCAGGAGATCTCTGGTTCTAATTCTTTTCTGAGTCCTTTAAATGCCAACCCCTTGAGCCCTGCAGAGCATCTCCGCACTCCTTCCCTTTGCAGCAGGATGAAAGCCAGCTGCTGAGGAGCTGCTGCTTCAATTGGTCCTTCCCTCCCATGGGGGGAAAAAAGAGGATAATTGGCTTCAAGATCATCCAGGGGCTGTAACCTGAATCTCCTGCAACAGTAGAGTAACTCTGGGTGTACATAAATGCCTCCTCACATGCCCATATTGGCATTTGCTGCTCCAACATGCTGGCCCAGCTGTCCTCTGGTTTCTCCAGAGAAGCTCAGAAAAACCCAAAAAGTATCAAAAGGATGATGACACTTTTCCAGTATGTGAGGTTTCTTGTTTAGGCATCTCTGGATGAAGCCCAAGGTACATTCTCAAATACACCATCAGCAATACTCTTGGGCTTCTCCTTTTCTGCTTTGGTGCAAAGGTTAAAACAAGGGCCAGCTTTGCTTATAACAGGTTTAAAAAGGAGCAGAACTCAAAGGAAGCCTCACCAGCATGCCTTGCTTTCCCACCCAGCAGGGATGAGCCGCGTGGCAAATTGTTTGTTAAATTGAATCTCGCGTTCTGTGCTCCAGCAGGAGCAAAACAAGAGGTGCCACAATTACAACTTCATTCCCTGATTACCTGCCTCAGCATGGCAGCAATAAGCATTCACAATTTGTCTCTGCATGGCCAATTCATCTTCAAACTGAAGCAGCATCTTAATTGTATCCACTAATAGTCAGCTTCAATCAAAAATCACCGTGAGTCACTGCAGCTAGACTGGCTGGGGCTCCCAGCTCCTGCTTTTGCTGGTTAAGGGACTCAAATGAGATCATTGTGGTTTTATTTATGTATACAATCAACAAAGTGGGGAGGAGGGGAGCAGTGGCAGCCACATAAACTCTGGGGCATTTTATCACTTGGCATTAAGCTGGGGAGACAGGACAGATGTGATTTATGGGTTGGTTCATGTGGCTCCTTTATACGGCTTTTGCATGATTTAGGCAGAGCTGGGCTTGTGGATGGAAAAACTGATGGGAGGGAGGGTCTTGGGTTTTAATTTTGCAGTTCCTGTTGATGACAATAGTCATAAATTTCAAGGTATTTTGTGGTGAGGCTGCAGCTTTCGACTATTGGTGTAGAGATGCAAATGTCAGCAAGCAGAGTGAGAGCAAATCCTTTTCCAAAGCAAATGTTTGGGTGTGAGAGTCTGCAAAAATTGCTTGATGAATTCTGAATCTCTTCCCGTTTTGTGGCAGACTGAGATTAAACCTGCAGGCTCTTGGGTTCAGCCACTGAGTGCAGAACTGAACAACCTCCCCTTCTCACAAGTCCTGAGGACTTTCCTCTCTCTTTTCCCTCTCTCTCTCAGGGTATAGCCACTCTCTCAGGGCACCTGGAGGTGAAATGTATGTGCAGGGCTGGGCATGCACAGGGGTGGCATAGAAGCAGGATAGGGCCAGCAGAACCTATAAGAAAGAGATGAGATGAGATTTCCCTAACCTAGAGAAGGACCTGTGCCTGCTTTCCCACCACATTAATAAATCACACTGTGGATCGATAGCAGACAAATGATTCTGGTTGCCAGTGGCCACTTTGTGAGATTTTTCTTCATTACTGCTTCAGCTGAAGTGCTGCTGTGGAGGGAGAAGGATGCAACTAATTTGATTTCTCTCCTGGACCGTACTTACCCAGATATGTAAACCCTACTTGCCAGATGTGAAAGCCAGGGCTTTTTGGTTAAGCTCCTCCTATCAGAAGACTTCAGTTCCCCTTGCAAACTCAAAAGTACAGCTCAAAGGCTTTAGAATTAGTGTAGCAGAGAAGAACTTTATGTGGTAACTTGAAGAGGGGGTGTGCTGGAAGAGATGGGTCAGTGAGTTAGAACTGCTGTGTGGCACTGTGAGGCATAGGAGGAAATGGCAAGTGCTGGGGGACACAGGAAACCTCAGCAGGAGGTGGAGAAATCTCAGCTCCTAAGTCCTGCAGAAATATCCTCATGTCCTTTCCTGTCACAAGACTTGACCACAGAGCTCTGTAACCCTCTGCCTTGCTGCTCTGTTGACCTCCAGGATCAGGAAAGGAGAATGTTTCTGTAGCAGGCTGAAGGCTCAGGAGAGGCTGCTTCATCCTACTGTGGGTGTGCAAACACTGGCATGCACTGCCCAGCCTCTCCCCAGCTGGGGGTTCCTGCTGGTGCTCCTGCATGCCTGGGAAATCAAAAGCACTTCCACCAAACAAATAAACCTGCTCTGAGATTTCCTCCTTTCTCTGCCTGCCAGCATCTCTGAGGGCAGGTGATGTTTAATAGCTCTGTTCTCTGCTGTTAACTTCACTGCTTCTTTTGTGTGGTGTTTTTTTTGGTGTGAACTCCATTTTCACTATAAGAAATTCCTTGCTCCTTGTTGCCCCTTGCTACTCCACTTCCTTAGAACTGAGCACCTGTATTTCCCTCCCTGCTTTTTCTTCTTTTCCCTGTACTTCTGAATCAGTTGGTACAGCACCCAGCTCCCTGCCCCCTGTGACCTGTCCTGGCCATAGAGCTCAGCCTGTTTTTTGGTAGATGCCCCATCCCTGGAAACGCTCAAGGCCAGGCGGCACAGGGCTCTGTCCAGCCTGATCTAGGGGAAGGTGTCCCTGCTTATTGGAAGGGGCTTGGACTGGAGGGCTTTTAAATGTCCCTTCCAATCCAAACCATTCCATGATTCTATGGCTGCTGGGCCCCATACACTCAGCCCAGAGGGATTTTACTTGTGATATCCACAGGTTTTCAGACCTGGGGCTAAGGTTCAAGTGCTGGTGCTTTTTCAAAGCCAACTAGACGAAGGCGTGATGCTACGCAAAAGGCGAAGGAATTCCATCGCCTTATTCGCATGTCTCTGATGCCAGACACACCAATAAACAGAAGAAATGCTGGATAAAGACCAGAGGAGTTTGCAATTAACACATTAAACAGATCTACTGACTGCAGGATCAAAAAGCAGAGTAGGAAGCAAAAACCCAGTGCGATGTGACCGTGGCTTTGTGTCGATGATTTGATTTATGCCAATGGCAAAGGCCCATGGGAAGCTGATGCTGCCTTGTAAACTTTTCCTTTCATGTAAACTACTTCCCACAGTCTGGCACCAAACAGATAATTTCCCTCTTCTTCTTGTCTCTTTATAACAGCATAATCTTCATGATCTGATTCTTGCCTTTACTGTGTACTCGCTCACTGCTAAACAAACTTCTGTACGTGTGCCAGGCAGTATTTTGTTGACAAAAAATCACTTTGTCACTAGAATTATGTGTATGTGCCTGATGAAATGCCTCCAACTGACAGAATCCTTTTAGTCACATAAATTTACTCAACTAAATGATATTAGAAGGATTAAACCAAGAATTTCATCAAACTCCTTCCTTTAAGGAATGAATTTCATTGATCCTCTCTGAAGTTGGAGAGACCCGTGCAGTCAGATGTGTTTATTCAATGAGCAAGTCTGCCATGGCCTTAGAATTGCTGCAGCAGAACACAGAGATGCAGGGATGAATTAGATGAGCAAACTGATGTGGTGGGATCAGGACTGAAGTTTCTCTGTGAGATGTAGCACTACGAGGAACGTGGTTTTTGGATGTCAGGTCTCTGTGATCACCACCACAAGAAGTGAGGCTTTGGTGCCTATATGACTCACGTAATAGAAAACCTGAGATTGGCAAAAAATTAATTTTTTTCAGATGCAGGAAGGAGAGTGCCAACATGCAAAAACCAGAATAAGCAAATACTGCAAATGTATTGGCGTTTCCACCTTTTTTTTTGAAGATTTTCTGCTTCATGATCAGCTCTCCTGAATGTTTTCCTAGGGCAGGCTTGGCTGCTGCTCTGTGAGCAGCAATGCTAGAGCAGGGAAATGCTCTGCTTGCCTCTTCTGCAGCACCTTTAACTTTGTGTGCTCAGTGGTGGAAGGAGTTGGGTATGGAGGAAGGAATGAAAAAACCCTGTCATTCTTTGTACCCAGAGAGGTCACAGAGACTGAAAACGCTGCTTGCTTTCCTGCATGGTGATACCTAATGATATGCTGTCATCTCTTCTGCCTTAGAAAGCCTTGATTTCCTCTCTTGGATCCTTCTACAGCTGGATGATGGGTGAAAAGGGATCCCCAGGCGTTCATCTCTGCTGGGAGCCTGCATACAGCTATAATAATTAATAATAATGACCCAAATTATTATTTCTGGCTGTGTTCTGATGAGGCTCTGAAAGCCTTTTGCACAGAGGGGGAAGAACTGATCCCCTGTTCAGCCTGAGTCTGTCTCATGCCAGAGCAAGGCAGTTTATTTGGAGAATTACTTTGATTTTTTTTCCCAGAGTGCTGGTTTTGGAGAAATCAAACCATTAGGGTTGTTTATATGCCTTTTACTCCTTCTGTGGACGCAGAGCCAGGATAAAGCCACCTGCAAATTTGTCTGGGCATTTACTCTCCTTGTGGAAATTTCTGGCTTGTGACTCACTGCTGCTACCTCTAATGAGGTGTTCTTTTTGTAACTCTTTTTGAAGTGGGATTCCACACAGATTCTCATTCTGGCTCTTCCCAGGGGCTTTGCTTCCATGCATGTGTTCCCTCCATGTCCTTCTGTCTGGGAAATGTGCAGGGGCTTTGCCCCACCTCTCTTCTCCATGGTGACCAGGCAGGGGATGCACTTCCACGGCCAAGGGCTGGCATGAAATTAATGCTGCATGAGTTGTCTGCTCCTTCTCTGACCTGTAAGTCAGTATTTTTATAATTAAAACATTAAAAATGTCACAAGATACGTCTGTGAAGTCAAAAACCCACAAATTTGAAGTCTGCAATTGAATAAGGACAAGTGTGTATATGATGCTGGAGCTGGTGACGCTTTCTGTTCAGGCAGGGTTTCTTCCCTTTGCCAACTGATTCATCTCTAAAATAAACAACCAGTGTTGAAATTAAAGCACATTAATATAGCTGATTTGTAAATAAAAGGGAGAGTTAGCCAGACAGAGCAGAAACATAAATAGAGACCAAATGTTATAATATAATGAGAGACGATGCTCCTGTTTAGAAAAAGGCTTTCCTTCCCCTGCATGCTGATGGTTAATGGAGCAGGAGGCACATGGGCTGCTGGTATACCAGAAATGCCATTGCCTAGTACTGCAAACGTGGAGATAAATCTGTTATTTGAATGTTCATCAATTATAAAAAGCATTTGGAAGGTCCACAGCAATTATCCACTCCAGGGGTTTTCCTGGAAACTCTTCTCAGTAAAGTTTATTTTGCTGAATTGCATTGCAAATATCCTGTCAAGCTTGGGGGAAGAGAGGGAGGAAGAAACCCAAACCTCCACTGCTTCCCCTGAAACTTAGGAGGTTTGGGGGTTTAATAACTTGCAATAAACAGAGAGGTTATGGTCACAGCCACCTAATTTGGGGGATGTGGCTGGGTGCTGCTGCTCCCGGGTAAGGGCAGCTCGTGGATGGATATTAAGACGGAGATTATTCCGCGCGAGGCACTGGAGCCGCACGGGGAAGAATTAATTGACACCTAGATGTATTGGGGGTTGGGACAGTGACAACATATGATAAATGAAAGATGCAGCAGTGAGAGCAGATGTATGCTGGAAGGACAGCATGATAAATGTGCATCTTGATACTTCCAGTGCCTGAGAAAGCGCTCTCGATCTGATACCGCTTCGGTAGCTGCCGTCATGTTGGAGTACGGCGGGGACTTGATTGATTTAATTAGCTCTCATTAATGGCATTGAAGATAGTTCAACAACAAGCAACGGAGAGTTGTGCTGAAGTGTTGCATGTTAATTGCTCGATGATTTGTGTTATGGGACAGCTCTTTTGCATAAGTACAAATTAGACGGTGAGTTGTTTGGAAACACTGATGCCTATCTCTGCTGGGAGCAGGGTCTGTGCTTCTCGAGCACCTTCCCTATCCCAGCATGGGCTCTCTGTGTCCCAGGAAGGTTTATAGCCTCCAACAAGGCTCTGGTCACAGCCTGCAGGGCTCCTTCCCCTGTCACCTCCCTCCTTGCTCACATGAATAGAACGAACCTTAAAAAATCAATATTCTCATTAAAGCTTATAAATTATTCTTTTGATCTGCATTGACTCTGAGGAGTGAGCAAGCTGGCCTAAAGAAAATTAAAATAGCCCCTAAGGCTATATCTACTCAAATTTATTTATTTTTTTAACCTTTCTCATAATAGTGTTTTCAAATTCAATTTGGTGCTCTTCAATCAACCACAAAATGACAGCATTTGGTCAAACAAGCACACTTCCTTCCAATATTTATTATTTCATGTAAGAAGTAGCTAAGCTTGATGTTTTCTGATTTACATGGGAGTTACCTGTCTCTGCCCTGGACTTCACTGCTCTTTGTAGCTCTCCATGTCTGACCTGGAATTTTCCATGCCCGAAATCTGCCTGGGGCTGAGCTCTTTGGAGATGACTTTTCTCTTTGGAGAGCTCTTTGGAGATAGCAGACAGATGCATCTCCAAAGAGCAAGGTAAGGAGGAGAGGGCACACTCTGTAGTAAACTGATTATAAGAATTATTTGCTTTACTCCTGCATGGGTGAAGACAGAAGAGGAAAGCATGGGATGGCCCAGTACCAGAGTGGCTGGACATGGGGAGAGCAGGAGCTGTGTGGTATTTCCTGATCCTGCTGCACCTGGGGAGGTGAGGGGTGAAAGCTGGGGCAGAGGATGGAGGTGGTGGGATGTCCTTACTGGAATGTCATTCCTGAGGAGTGATAAAATTACAGACTATTGCCTTTGAGTAGGTTAAACCCACCTGGGCCAGTCATAATTCCGGTGTTGCATTTGTTTTGTAGGCTTTGTTTTGGTAACCTTAGGACTGTTTAAAGGGGTGTTATTTGTGAGTGGTGTTATTTGCTGATAAAAGAAACCACAACAGGACATCCACCCCAGCAGGGTAATTCCCAATCACCAGAGGGCTGCACCTTGGAGCAAGAAATCATGGAGGTGGTGTTTTTGTCCTTTAAAAGAGGGATAGAACTTTATTCTGGCCTTCAGAATGGTTTAAAACAATGGGAATTAAGAAATCTGTCTTGTCTTTGCCATTTCTATGTGAAAATGAACATAAGGGGTCTGTGCATGTCACTACACCTCCATTCTTTCCTCAGGAGCCATAATGCTTGATAGCATCACAGGGAGATCTAATTTGACAAGTGAAAGTCTGCCTTTGACTGCAGTTCTGCTAGCCACAGGCTACAAAATCTCTGTCTGAGGTTGTGAGTACCTTGATCTGCCTTACTCTGACCCAGCAGAAAGGTGTGCCTGCCTCTGCCTGACTGCAGAGGCACTGTGAGATGGTCCTTTCTCAAAGGCCAGAAAGAACCCCAGAACCCTTCTCCCCATGGATAAGGATTCAACCTCAGCTGTGAGCACACAGGCAGAAATACATATCCTGGCTGGACTCCTCAGGATGAAGCCCAGAGATGCTGTATGCTGGATTCCAGTGCTGAGAGGGGACACTCCTTTTGGAAGCAGTTAAAGATATCATCCTCCACACCTGTAGTTTCAAGCAGCCCAGCCTTGGGGTGTTTGGGAACTGTTTGCAGGCTGAGTTCAGTGTCCCTTGCCCACGTTGGATGTGCTGGGTGCTCTCTTTGCCTGCACTGGGTGTGCCCTCTGAGGGGACAGCACTAAATCACAGGCAGCTTCCCACCTCCAACCACAGGGCAGCATCCTGTGTATGGACATGGGAGTGGTTTCTGTAGAAGAATTAACTGTACAGCTGTCCTGGCTCATGAGGGCCTCTTTAGAAATTAAAGACAGTGTTAAGGAGCTGCCTCAGCTGTCTCCTGGCAAAGCTGTTCCCAGTGAACAGCATGTGCTGCTGGATGACCACAGGCAAAATGCAAGCTGTGCTTCCCAAAATAACTGCTTGTCCCCACCTTTGTTCTTTTTTCCCACCTTCCTTCCACACCTGATGCTGTGCTCAGGATTGGTGGGAGAAGCAAGGTGTGTGTTCTGATGTGGGCTCTCCATGTTCCTGGCCAGCCAGGGCTTTCTGGACTGAGGGCTGCATTGTGTTCAAGTCTCACCTGTTTTGTGTTTTCACATACTAGATTTATCATGGGAAGCCTTTTTCACACTTGTCCTGAACAAGTTATTAGGGCTAAGCCAGGAATTTTGGGCTACAGTGACAGAGCTGGTGCAGACTGGTGAGGAGCATTCGGGTTTATACCTCCCAGACCCAAAGGGACAGTGCCTCCACCTTTGCACAGGGTTTGGGAGGAGTGCTGGCTGCTGCCCCCATGGGGCTCTGAAAATGTAGCAATTTCATGGGCAAGAAGAGACACAAAACAGAATTTGTCTTGGCAGCAGAGAAGAATCAGGTTCTGCATTTATGGATGCGGTGTGGAGCAGTCGCATCGTCTGTAAGTTATACCCTGTGATTAGACAGGTCACTGAACTCATTTAACCTGTAGCTTTGGCAATGTGGTTGCATTTAGAGAGGGCTGAGAAAACAGTTTCTCTCCTTGAAAAAATTCGTAGATGTTGACCTTCTCTTTTGCCCTGGAGGAAGACAAAGAATGATGAAAATGAAGAGGTTTTGCAAAGGCAAAACTCAACATGTTTTCAATTCATTGTAGCTCTTTTACTCCATCAAGTGTTTTGGTATTAAGATTAAAGTGACTCCAATAAAATACATTCCACAATTATTTCCCAGAGGTTATTTCTGTTGAGTGCAATTTTCCAGAGGGGAAGCCTATGTGACTGGGAAACTTCCCAGTAGATCTAGAGACCAGCAGGTTGTGCTGGGAAGGACAGTGAAACCCCAGCACTGTCCTGCAGTTTGTCAACACCTGTGGCTGCCATTACATGCTCAGCAGCATTCCTACATAGCCATGAGCTGGGATCAGCTGAGTTTTGGGACAGGGAGGACAACTGATCAGCAGGAACACGAAATCTCTCCCCTTTGAAATAGTAAAAGACTAAATGCTTGGTATTGTTAGGAGATTTTTGTATGTTTTTCCTAATGTGACCTCTTTTGTGCAAAACAGCAGGATTCCTACATAAAATCCACTCTGAAACCAACACAGAACTTTCTGAGTAACACAGCTGAGTTTCCTGAGGTGTAACCCTTTCTCAAACAATCATTTTTTTAAGTACAGTTCTTTGGTTTATAGATGTGATGAGAAGATAACATAGTGCAGGAGGCTGCTTTACAGCCTGTGCCCTTTCTATGAATACTGTCCTTTTCCTGAAATTGTCTCCAGCCCTGTACAAATTCTATGGAGAACTTGTTTTAATAATAACTAGTCTAAAGAAACAAATTTCATTATCTAAGAACAAAAGGGACCCTGGCTTTTAAAATATACAACCTGCCCATGTGACACACATGTTTTGGGCAGGAAGGGTACGAATCCTGTACCTCCTGACTTGAAGGTGTGTGAAAAGGACCTTGGCCTTTAATCCTGTTCAAATACTTGTATTAAAAGCCTGCCCTTGAAGTTCCCAACTCGGCAAAATTCTTTGTTACTGTTGTGGAGGGAAGTGCTGCTCATCACTTTATCAGCTGTATCTTGGGAGTTACTGGCAGTTTTCATTAAACTAGGATTTAGAATAAGCAAGTTGCAGAGGTCCAACCACAAATATCAAATAGAGGTTGTTTGAAAACTGATATCATATTTTTGGGTGGGATAGCTGAAATAAATTTATTTCTGAAAGGAATATTTGTAATTTGAGGGAAACCCAGTGTACAAACTAGCCTGGGTGAATGATGCCTTTTTGACTAAGTAAAATCCTTTGCCTGGCTACAGATGAAACCTTAAACAAATCCTGTTTAGGTAAAAATCCTTTCTTTCCATTATTATGCAGGAAAACCTCAGGGGACCAGAGGGGTACATGTCTGTCTTGGCAATAGGAAGGTTGTATCTGCAGCATGAGCTGCCCTTCAAAAGATGTCAAACCTTTCCCTCCCCTGGAGAAAGAAGGTACCTGGCCTTGTGAGTGAGGATGACTTCTCCCAGGCTGTCACTCAGTGCTGAGGCTCCACAGCCTGCTTTTCTCCTCTTGTATAGGATGATGAAAATACAAAACTTAAACTTTCAGTAAGATACCTCTTAATTTTGGTATGTGTGGATCTGGTTACAGTGAGAACTTTGCCCTATAGGTTTGGCTGGATTTTTATTTTTTTTCCCCTAACACTCTTACTTGGACTTGTGTATTTGGGTTTTGGTTTGGGTCTACCTCAAGTTTCTAAATTTAGGTGAGAATGATGATGTGCTTTTACCATTTCCCATGTGAATGGATTCCTAACAGCTTTGCAGGATTAATAATAGCCAAGCACGGAGGCAAGTGGTCAGAGCAGCACAGAGGGAGGCCAATTGAAGTGGGGAGAAAAGCTAAGACCTGCAATTCTACAAAATAGGGTCTCCTTTTACATTGGACCCAATCCTCTTCTTCTTCAGACAAAGCTTTTCACTTGCTACAGACACAAATCTCAGCTCATTCTTACTGCTGTGCTCTCGATTTTATTGCCGTGGTAGCACTGATGGAATTGCTCAGCAGTAGGGCATTCCCCCTAGTCTCTCTGCCCCAGCCATCAAATATACCTTTCCCTTCCTCCTGCTGAGCCTTGAGCCACTTTCAAAGGGTCTAAAAGGAATTTGTGTGGTGCTGAGCTTTAGCAGCACCAAGGCTGCTGCATTCACTCAGTCTTTCGCTTGAGCATGTGAGAGCTGTTTATGATTGTGGAGCAAGGGCAATTAATTTCCATCAGTCATTCCTAGTTATAGCCTTTACCTCAGATTTTAGGGATAACCACAGCTTCCCAGCAAGAGTCTGATGTCTGTAGCACATTGTGTGATGCCCTCATGTCCACACAGCTTCAAGCAGCTGAGCCTGCCTTGGTTTCCCAGTTTTGCTCCAGAGAACATCTCAGGCTTTAACTGTGGCTCATTAATAGCTTCAGGGAATAAAATATTGCACCAAACTTATTTAACATCTCCTGCTTTTTACTAAGCCCTATTGCAGTGCCTGCTGTACACAGATCAGAGCTGCCTGCCCCTGGTTCAGCCTTGCCAGAGAAGTGCTCAATCAATGAGAAAAGTGGTTGGTGTCAGAGATGTCGACAGGTAAAGGCATCACACTGTCGTCTGATTTTTTACTAAGGAAAGACTCTTGCTAGAAGAGCTCTCTGAGAGCACTTAGGCTCTCATTGCCCACTGTCAAGAAGCCAGGTTCTGGATTGAGGAGGTGACAAAAAGCCAACTGAAAATTGGGCTGGGCTGTGGTGGGGGTGTTGGCTGGCTGTTTTCTCCTTGCAGAGGTGTTTCAGCAAGTGAAAAGGAAAATGGTGGCTGTTCTTGACATCACAGTGAAGCATGTCAGAGCTCAGAGATAGTTACAATTAATGTATTGTTAGCTTGTTGTTACTCTGGTTATGTAAATGTCAGTGCTTCTACTCTCTCTGGTCTTTTCAATTTAGAGAAGTGAAAATGAAACTTAGAGATTATTTTCAGTAAAAAACCTCACTGGGAGGAAATCTTTTATTTGGGTATTTGAGGTCCATGTAGAGGAGGGTTGGGTGTTCTCCATAAGCAAATGTATGCTTAGATCTATTTCAAAAGAGGTAAATGGGAATGCTTCACTTTGGACAGCTCTCTGAGGAATGTCTAGCCTTTCAAAAGGTAACAGCAGGTCACAGGTTCATGTTCACAGGTCACATGGCAAAATGAGTGGAGGAAATGAGAAGATTCCATCCACTCTGGCAGAGAAAGCAAAGCCACTCAATGCCAGGGCATGCAGAGGGAGCCCAAGCATTTTGCACACCTGCAGAAGCTTGGCTGTCGGGGTCAGGGGAACACACAGCTTTGGCTCTGCCCATTTGCAGAGGCAGCAGCAAGAAGCATGTGAATCCTGCATGCTTCAGTGGCCAGCATAATTGAGATCTCTGGTAAAATGTAAATTAACAGGGGGTCCTCCCTGTGCCATCCTGAGGAAGCTGTTTCTATTTTATTCAAGGTGACTGTGAAGAGTGGACCTGTCACAAGTTCAGGGTGAGACCCCTGTATGCTCCATCCTATCAACTCTAACCTCTGATATTATGAGGCCAGAAACTGGTTTCTGAAAATGGAAGATTTTAATAATTGATGTCTGTGTGTGTGTGTGTGTGTACATTTTCAAGAAGATGATGATAACTGTTGTCACAGAACAAACAAAATTTCTCCAACAAATAGCATAAGATATTTGCCTGGGTTTGCTTGTAATTAAGGAGCCCAATGCAGTTAGTTGGACAGATAAGTGGTAGTCCCTGATTTAACAGTGAACTGGTGAATCCCAGTGTGTGAGATGTTCCCAGGACAGATAAGTGGTAGTCCCTGATTTAACAGTGAACTGATGAATCCCAGGAAGCCACAAAGACATTCCCTTGGCTGCAGAAAGATATACAGAAATGCTTTTCTGGAGAGGGGCCATCAGGAGTCAGGTGTAGGGACTGGCAGAAGCAAAGCTCTAACAGAGTAGTAAAGTTGCTGTGGGTAATGTTCTTACAGAAAGGGATTCTGCTTTCATGAATAACAATAAGAATGGGGAACAGGATGCTTGCAGCTGAAGGAAAGAGGCTCTGCATGTTTCTCAGCAGAGACACAGGCCTAGGGTGATGGTGTGGATTTTCTGTAAGTAATTTTTTTTTAACTTGCTAAATGTCTTAATCTTGTAGGATAAAACTAAAATTGCCTAGCCAATTGCTGGTGGGTTCTGTGAGAAAGTTAAGAATTAAGCTTGTTTCAGGTTATTTACTTGAACAACAGAAATTTGTATTCTCTTACTCAATCAGTTGTTGTCTTGTTATGAGGCTGAGAGAGGCTGGGAGCAGTGTTCAAGAAACAGGCTCTAAGGGGAGATGTCTCAGTTTATTGGTCCCATTTGAAAAATTACATCCCTTCATCTCCTCCAAAAAAGAGCTGTGATCTCCTCCTCCTCCTCCTCCCACTCATCACTTGCAATATAGCAGCTTTGTGCAGCTTGTAATCACAGTGCCAGAGCAATAATACTTCTTCCAGACCTGCAAGGGGCCTGCAGCTCCCCAGAAACACAAGGCAGCTGCAGGCAGAGTTTTTCTGCCTTCACTGACATGCAAAGACATGGCTCTCTGGGGCTCGGGGGATCTCAGCCCATCTGCAGAAATAAAGGGACTTCTGAGGGTATTTTCTTTAACCTTGCAGGCTGGAAGAAATGGCATCCACAGCTAGTTACCCCATGGGGGTGGTGGGAAAAGCCAAGGAATAGAGACAGGAGTGTGTGTCACTAAATTAACGTGCCTGCTCTGCTGTGGGACAGCCACATCGGCGTCACTGCTGTCACCTGGCACCACCACGGGCATTAAGCGAGAAGGAGTCTGTCACACTTCATTTACCAGGCCTTGATGATGGATTTGGTGAAATTGTTGTCTGGGATGATGGACTTTTCTCTTCTAGAAATGTCACAGGAGCACTTGATGGGTCTGATGGCATCAGTGTGGTGGTGCAAAGGCTGCTGTAATGTATGGGGGGAAGCAGAGCTGAGCAGGAATAATCCCAGCTGTGGAAAGTCTGCCAGCTGCTACAGCAGCTTGGCCCAATGGATGGGTGTTCCCTTGGGGAATAAACTCCAATTGCCAAAGGTCTGGTTCCATACAAGCACAGGGGAGCCCTGAGCCCTAGCAGTGCATCTTGTGGGGCTTCACTTTAATATCCTAACTCATGGATCGACCTCTGCTTCCAGGAAGGAAGCACAGGCTTTAAAATAGATCTCCAGAGGAGATGTAAATAATGTGAGCTGTTGGTGTTCAGGAGAGAATCTGACAGATAGGTCCTGCAAAATCACAGGGTGTGTAAAGGGGGATGGAGAAGCTGCAGGCCATTTTTTTATTCCTTCTGTGGAGATTTTTCATGGGTGGATTGCTGTGAGAAGTCCCATGCTTACTATAACGATAGGGCTTCCTAATCTGAAGTCAAAATAGAGCCAGTCTGCAGCCCTTGGAAACAGAGAGTGATTCACTGGGGCTGGGCTGAATGACTGGATTTTGATGCATTTGGATTCCAGACTTCCCTGGAAATCGATGTCAAATGTGCCCTTTGGCATCTGAAATGCTTTTAAAATCTGGCCCTAAATGTATTTATGCTGCAGGAAGTGTCGGAGCTGCAATCAAAATGTGGAATTTATGATAAAATCTGACCTGTGGCAAAGCCTTAATGCTGCTCACCCAGAAATTAACAGTGGATGCAACACTGGTTGTACTGCAGAGAGAACTGGGAAAAAATACATATTAAGAGGATTTATTTTTAATTCCTGAATTAATTAGCAAAGTATCTCAATCTCCATAGAAAGTCTGTCTGGACCGTGTTGCCAGTAGAATTATATGGGCTCAAATAATCAGTGATTTCTGTCTGAAGAAGCACATTTTGGTTGGTGTCCCCTCATGGTGGGGCATACTTACACCTGTCTGTGCACTCATTTTCCTGCTTCCTCCCCATCTGATCATCACCCACTGTACCACGAGACCCAAGACAAGCTTTGCATGGTGACCCACGCTGGCACAGGCAGAGAGGGGCTGGCTTAGCAATGCCCTGGGCATTGTCCTGTTAAACCTTCCTGCTCTGGATGTCCCTTCTCACCCTTCCTGCCCTCTCACTGGAGCCATGCTGGCCTCTGGAGGAGCCCCTGTGAGAGCTGTTCACATCTCCAGCCTCTCGCCATCAAGCAGTAGGATGTGCTTTTCCACCTGGTTTTTGGAGCAGAGCCAGCTAAAGCAGGGCTATTAAAACTAATTAGATAAATATATATGTATTTCGTAATCAGGCAGTTAATTATGGCTTAGGGAGCAGATGGCAGTCCCTGGCACTTACTCATCTATTCATAGCTGGTTTAAAGTGAAGTGTATATATATTGCAGCTAATTATGACTCTATATAAAATATGTAAGTAGTTGTGAACTTAGCCCTTGTCTCACTGCATGTTGTTTGTCTGAAGAGCTCAGGCTGTTTTGGGAGGCCTTTAGGAAGGGCCCCTGTGGTACCACTTCTCCCCTCTCCATGGTTTGGATGGCTGTGCCTCTGACTTGTTACTAGAGCTCCTTCACAGGGGAGCTCAGGCTCTCTTTTCTTTTTTCATCTCCTCTTTCCTTTTTTTATTCTTTGAAAGGTTGTAAAATGTTTAACTCAGTGTTTTTAAAATCCAGATGGGTGATACTGAAATAATGAAAGTCCTACCTCTGCTGGAAAAATATGGAGATAGGAACTCATCAAAACGTCAAAGAAACATTTGGTTTCTTACCAGTGTCATCTGTAAAATTATTTTGCTGACACCTGTGAAACGTTTTATCATCTTTTCACACACGCCCCCAAGCTGGAGTTTCTGTTGGAAAAAGAAGTATTTGCAGAAATATAGATCAGGAAAAGCTTTGAAACAAATATGGAAAATGAGGAGGCTGAGTTTTGGTTTCCAGCACCAGTGCACCCTGCATATGCCTCTTTGGGTCTTTTCCTCCGCAGGAGAGGGACATCCTGAGCCTGGAGAATTCGTGTTCTCTTCATTTATCAGACTAGGAGACTTTCAGGTCTAATTTCACAAAGAGAGAACAGGGAGACTGGGATTACATGTCAGAGGGATGTCAGCCTATGTGCCTGATGAGCTATTGGTGGGGTTTTTTCTTAGCAATTCCAAGGCATTTCATTCCTGTATGAACTATGCTTTCAGAAGGGCAGAAGAAAACCCAGCATTGCATACTGAGGAATATTGTAGCTTCTAATTTAGGTCACAAAACTTGAAAACTTAGAGGGTACTTACCAAAACAGCACAAAGCTGTTTTGGCCACAGCATAAAGCTGCTTTTAAAGGAAGAATTAGTATCACAGAATCAACTAAGTTGGAAAAGACCTTGGAGATCATCAAGTCCATCCTAAGAAGCTAAGTAGGAGGCCAGTGTTGCATTCAGCTGGTGTGATACAACCTAAAATTATGTGAGATCATTTTTGGTGTTTTTTTAACTGAGGTCAAGGTATATGAGAATAAGTCTACCTATAGGTGTTGCAGGTGAAATCCTTTAGGCCTTGTAGATCCTGGCACTGAAGAGCTATAAGAATCCATCACAGAAATGGTCCATGAAGTCCATACCATTGTTCTGCTGAAATTGTTCAATCTATATATTCCCAGGTTAATGTATTTCTGCCTCCTGCTGCTCAGTGTAGTTATGAAATGTTTTATTTATCTGAAAACCATCAGAAAGTTTGTAACAGCTTACATAAAATTCTGTGAAAGGCAGGCAATGGCTCTTTCTTTTCTATTTTTATATTGTGACTGAATAAGCAGAATTTTTGGGAACATGTAGTCCTTGTGCATACAGTCGATTAGGTCCATGTGGAGGTATTCATGTTCTGATGACAGCCTGTCATGTAGATCAGAACAAAAATGGTGTTTTGTCCCATATGTGGTAAATGCTGAAATCTAAAGTGAAACATGATTTAGAACAGCACGTTTTGTTTGGTTTGGGGCTTTATCCACCAAAGCGCAGTACTATTACATTTTAAATTTAAAAAAAAATGAAGCATTTTCAAATCCAGGCTTTGAAATGAAGCATTTTATTTGGGTACTCTTGATAAAAAAAATAAAAATAATCAAAAATATTCATGGTGTTTTCCCCATAGCTTGGTATTTTCTGGTGATCCTATTAGATCTGATGGCAAAAAAAACGTTACAGAAAATGTTCATTGTTTCCAGTAAGATGGTAAAAATAGGAGGACCCTGAGGTCCTGCAAGAGCTCCTTGTACTTAGGAGTATCTCATGCTGATCAAAATAAGAAAGTGATTCCTGAAGAAGTCCACTGTGCTGCGACAAATTATAAAAACACGTGAGTAGAGGAAGTCAGCATTGTCATAATTGGGCAAAGGATGCAAAACTAAAAGCAGATTCCTTTGGCATTGCAGTTGCCAGAATTTTAGGAAGACACATCTTTAGAGCCCCCATGTTCCAGAGACCCCTGTGTATCAGTACCCTCTGTTAACTCAAGCTTCTCCCCACTCCTGCTGCTTTTGGAGCTCTGCCAGGAAGGTGCTGCTCTCTTTCATTTCGCACAGCTTTGTCCTTTGTAACCTTCTCAGGAGCATAGAGAAAATCAATTGAATTATACTTGTTTTGGGGGGATTGGAGAATAATGGAAGCAGCTCTTATGGATGTGGTGCACAGACTGCATCCATTCATCCCCGAGGCACGATGAATGGAGGTGCGAATTGATTTTGACTGCACTACCTCGAGAGCCAGGACTTCAGCAGGAACCTTACAAAATAAGACAAATGGTGTTCTGCATTGTATAGAATTATATCCTTTGTTCTTTAAACAGCTCTCATGCTGAACAGCACCCAGGCAAGTTACATGATTGGAGAACTCCTTGGGAATCATGGTAGTTTCTGATGCTCTGGGAGGGCTTCAGGGAAACTCTAGTCTGATGCACACAGTTAAATTTGCCTGCTGGGGAGGTTTAGCAATGATTCCAACGAGGTCAGCCTTCTTAATTTGTTAACTGTGCTGCATAAGGTTTCTGTCTTTGTGAGTTACCTTTGTTTCTAATTTCTTATAAATTATAATTTAATTTTCATTTGACTGTACCAGAACACTTTTGCCATCACATACAAAAAAAAAACTGACATAAGCATCACAGTGCAACCACACAGTTGTGCTGAAGGCTAGGAGGCAATTAATCTGTACAGTGATGCTCTGAATTCTCCTACAATGATCAATTCCTTCCTAACTTTGTGATTGACTGTTGTGTGTATATTTTAAATATTAGGCTAATTTAGCTGAAGTTTTTGGCTGCTTTCCATCAATCATTTTATAATCTATAACCTTTCTCTTTTTTTCTCAGGGTTTTATAAACATCACATGGGAACATAAATATATATTGAATTGGCTTTTATATTGAATTCACACCCCACTTACAAGCATTCATTGTTCTCATTTTATTGAAGAGATTAAAAAACATCTGGGTTAAAATATCCAGGATTCCCCAAACTATATCATACCAGAAAGTGAGGAGGAAACCCAATCCAGAAAAATGCTATTTAGTCCCTAGTGTAACACAGAGCTTATTGGGACGTACATGTCATTTTCTATTAACTTGTTTAATGAAAGAATGACAAACAAAAACTTATTTTAAAGGTAAAGATTTATTCATCCATCAATTAATTCATCCATAAATTGTTGAGATGTAATTTTTAGGTCTTTGAAATCACACTTAGAGTGTAGCAGTAAGTGCCTGAAGTATTTTATAACCACAGGTGATCAGAGCTAAGTGAAAGAGTTCACCCACAATGTGTATATTCTTTATATATTAAAAAAAATATTTTGAGGGAATGGAAAGAAAGAGGAGCTAGGCCCCCAAAGTCCTGTGAGCACTGTGAGCTTCTAGAAACACATCTTAGAAATACCCAGACTTTCCCCCCTCCAGCTAAACCTCAATCCTGCTAATCTAGCACTGGACCTCATAATTTGTTCATTCATAACTGGAAGTTAATTATGATCACAGTACAAATACTAATAAAATTATTCTACTGTAATAATCATGTAACAAACTCCAGGAGAAGGAAGCACTTGGGAATGAAGAGCAGTGTATGACCTCACACTAATCAAAATTGCTGTTGAATTTGGTGTGTCTGTGGCATTGTTAATAATAAATGCAGGCGATTGATCCTGCTCTGGCAGGTAATGACACTTGACCACACTGAATTGATTTGCTTTGTGTTCACTTGAGCTGAACAGACATACAAGTAAGTTTATGGCACCTGCCACTCATCCTTGAATAAATGACCTTTTCAGAGATACAGAATTAATTTTCTGAAATGCTTCTGACATGGAAGGAAACTACCCTATTCACATTAGCTTAGGAAATGCAGGATTTCTTCCCCTGATTGGAAGGTTCAAGGAATGCATAAATAATATTTAATATATACTATGTACTGAAACTTTGAAAATTTGAATGAATCTTGGTGAAAGCCTGTCCTCATAATGGTGATTTGTGAGATACTTTTATTTGTTCTTATCTTTGATATTGAATTGCTCAGTACTTGAATGCTTCCCTCAAGGCCCTTTGATTTGTATCAGCTCACAAAAATTTTAAAAAGGGAGACTTGTAGTTATGATGTGTCTAAACATCCCTTTTATCACCCTCAGCCTCTGGCTGGGAAGGCAGCACTCCCTTTAGTGTCAGTCTGCTCTGTTCATTTTCCACCCAAGTGCAGACAGAGTTTGCTCCTGGTCTAAAGATGGCCCTTGCAAGAGTCAATCATTTGCCAATCATTTTGGGTAGCTTTAATGTATTCACCCAGATAATTTCTATGCTCTTTATTTAGTGAATTCTTTCAAAAGTTATCCTGTAAGGTTCCAGGGTGTTAGCTGCTCTAGAGAATGTCTGTGTATTCTTGCTCTGCACACAGTAGATTCTTTGTGCCGTAGCATTCCACTAATAACAAAATCAATATTTAAAGTCCCATCCTGTTACAGTCTTCAAATTCACTCTGTTTAGATGTAAATTTTTTAATCTTCTCTGGAGCTAAGAGCAAAGGAAGAAACCTTAGCAATTCTGCAAATGGATTTATATCTTGAAGGATGTGACTTACAGGACAACATATCTTGCCTCTTAGGTTTAATGCTGAAGAAATGCATACACAGTCTTTGGGGCTGAAGTAACAAAAGCAGCAAGGACAGGCTGTCCCTGCTGGTCCCATCTTCTCAGTGTGTAAGCATACAGGGAAGGAGACAGTCCCTCTGGACTCTGTAACAATGCAGCTTTCTGCTGCAATGTGGTTTGCTTTCTGCACAGAAGAAATCAATAGTGAGGAAGGAGAGTGGGTACCTTTTGTAGTCAACAATTCATTCAGCTTGTTTCATCATGGCAATCTAAAGAAAGAGTGTAAATGTTTCTAACTCTTTGTTTTTGGTGCCAGAGCTCTCTGGGTATGGGGTCATAGTGCCATTACAGGGAATGTAGCACTGATTTATTGCCTTCCTGTTTTCTTTCTTCCTTCTCCTCACACCACTGTTATGGTCCATGTGGAGTGAGGAAACTCTATGGGCTGATGGAGCAATACTCTGGCATAGCAAGGACTGCTATGATTTTTCCTCCATTACAAAAAAAATAATTGAGGGGGAAAATAGTGATGCTGGAATGCATTATGTTTCTCTGGGGAAAGGTAGACCAGGATGTGGGACACAAAGCTTGGAAAAGTGTGAGCAAAAGGCACATCTTCTGCTTTGCAACATAACTGCTTAGAGAGAGTGTCACTATTCTGTGAAAATCCATCCTGTCCTGAGCTGGCTGTGTGACCTGAGCTCTGTGGTAAAGCTCCTCTCTCCTCTTTGACTCCAGAAAAGGTGTCAAAAGCTTTGCTAGCAAAGGGCAGTGCTGCCAGGTGCCCATCCATCACTTGCTTGTTCCTGTTCCCCAACCAGAACAAGTTTTCTCCAGACAGAAGTGTCAGTAATTTAAACAGGTTTTGCTGGTGAACCGTGCTCCTGTCAAAGCCTTGCTGCTCAGATCCTCTCCCTGAGCCCACAGTGTGTCCCTTGGGAAGCCTGGGGAGCACTTGGAGGTTACTGTGGTGTATCTCTCCTGACGTGGAGTTGGCAGAGGGATGTGACCCGACCCTCAGCATGGTTTGAATTATGAACTGGTTTCTTCCTCTGCCACTGTTTGTTTGCAATGGGGAGATGACAGTTTCTCTTTCCCCTTTCTTCAAATGCTTTTGGAATTTTTGAGCATGATTTTGAAAATCCTGATGGTGTAGTTCATGAAAATATAACTTGTGTTTGTAGTTGCAACCACAATTCATTATTAAAACAATGTAATATATTGATTATTCCATATGTCTCCAAGCTTATGTCTTCCTCCAGTTAGTTTTTGATGCTCTAAGCTATATAATTAATAACCTATTCTCATATATTGCAGCAACTATATATTTTAAAGTTATCTGAAATTTTCTCTGGGAAGTAATTCAAATAATGTTGCAAGGAAATCACCCCTCAGCCTCAAAAAATTTTAAATTTATGTTGAATTCAAAATAACCTTGGTTATGTGATTTAACCCTTCTGGGTGGGAGGCCTGAAAAATGTGTCAGACAAAAACCTGAGTGAGGTCTGGATCACCCCAAAATGCTGCTGTGGATGTTCACCCTCACAATCCAAACAGTGGTGTAAAGACAAGGCCCTGGGACAATTGTTTTTACCAGAATTAGGCTTCCAAACTGTGTGAACTAGATAATAATTGGGAGGAAAGTAATTTAGTGGCAATTTCTAGGAAGCCAGTAGTCCCTGCCTCAATGCCCATTTAACTTGGCACACTAGGGAGCCTGAAAATATAGACAGTAAAATTCTCCTTTCATAATGGATGAATTAATTTAGCCAGCCTAGTTAATTCAAATGCAAATTATGTGTTGAAAGTGTCCATTATTTATTGCTTCATCTAAGACTGTTTCTCTGTTTTTCTCTTTAATTTCTGAAGTGCAGCAGAGAAGTGCTGAGCCACTAAATGCTCTCTCAGACACAGCCAATTTTAGTACACTTTCAAATGACGTTTGATTTTTATTCTCTGGTTGAAACCTAATTTTGGGATTGTTTATTTGCTTTGACTCGTTCATGCTTTCCAGCTGTGGCACATTTCTACTGCCAAGCGTTTCATTTTCAAGCAAGCAGTTGGATACCAGCAGGAGGAATACCTCATCCCAGCTGGGTGACCACTGCCAATTGCATCCTCTATTATCCTTCAGGTTCTGTTGGAAAGCAATGCTGTCCTGTTCTGAGTATTGGCATATGTATGCACGTACACATCCACACACGTGTACTGGCAAGTGCAGGAGTCCTCCTGGATATTTGCCTCTGGAGACCAGAATTTGGTGTTCCTCCCCCCCACTCCCCCCAGTTAATTTCACAACACAGGAAACTTTTGTGGCTGTATTTTGAGGAGGGACAACCATCACTTGAGATTTCTTAGCTTCACAGAATGATGATATCCTTTCCTGGGGGCCCAGCAACTCATCAGAGGCCCAGCAGTCCTGCAGTGCCAGTGCCACAGTGACCTCAGGCACTGTCCATCCCAGACCAACCAGGGTAATAAACATGTTAGATGAGAAAAACATAAGAAAATGAAGGGAGGGACAGAAAAAAATAAAATAATGGGATATATGGAAGTTGTTTTGCTTAGGACTTTGTTTATTAACATTCAGTATCTCTCTTTGAGAATATTGCACCATAATTACAGAATCGTTTAGGTTGGAAAATACCTCTAAGATCATTATGTCCAATCATAAACCCAGCACTGCCAAACTTACCAACATATCACTGCCACTTCTACATGTCTCTTAAATACTTGCAAGATGGTGACAGCCTCTTCCTGAGCAGCCTCTTGCAGTACTTTACAATCCTTTCAATGAAGTAATTTTTTCCTAACAGCCAATCTAAGCATCCTTTGGAACAACTTGAGGCCATTTCTTATTATTTGGGAGAGAATAATAACTGAGTGGAGGGCGGCTCTTGTTTTACCGGTGGCCTGCTAGAGCAGAGGTTCCCATTTTTGTCATAGGAAGGTGACATTCATGTCAGTTGCTCAGGGGGAACCCGTTGCAGACATCTAACAAAAAATGCTGGATTCCCACCAAATATAGATGGCACCAAGTAGAAAATTGGCTAAAACCTTGTAGAGAGTAGATAATGATTAAAGAGTTTTGTATTTAACAACAAGAAAGTCCTTTCCTTTTCCTTCCATGTAGAAGAGGGAAAATGATGCTATTTTCACCTGGTCAGACAGGTGAGGCTGAAGGGTCAGACACCCTTGCTAGGACTGCCAAATTGTTTCTTTTCATATGACAAACAGTTTTTTGCTAGACTTGGCTCTCCATGTACCACTTTCCTTCAACATTCTCCACAATCTCTGCTTAAAATGGGTGATGGAAGCACTGTGATAATTTTCCTCCCAAAGGTGATGGATGATTCTTCATTTAAGATCCTTAATAAAACTCCCATTTTGACTTGTTTTCCTGTCTGTATTTCCCAAATGCCCTAAAGACCAGCCTGAAGGTACGTTATGCTCTGTGAGCTCTACAAAGAGATCTGAAAAAGAACATCTGAAACAGCATTTATTTTCCCCCAGTTACGTTCCTTTGAGTGGGCACAGCCTTTCCCTTCAAACAGCATCTTTCTACTCTCTGTGCATCACCCAGGTTAGATGATGAGAGTCAAGCTGTGGATGCTGCAATGCTCCATGTCCTCTCTTGTCCTTGTCTTGGATTTATTCCATCAGCAAGCACTAAAAAACTTTCAGTCTTGAACATGTATCTGAGAGAGAAGGATTTCAAAAGAAGGAGGACTAAGAACTTTGCTTTGTGCTCTTCAGTACTCTGAAATTTCCAAACATCTTTGATGTTGTAAGTTCTTGGAATTTAATTGGAAAAATACCCTTGATGTTAACAGAATTCTTTTTATATTACCTAGTGTTCATTTTCTATTAATTTCTTAAATTGGCTGATAACTGTATTCATACAATGCACATAAAGAAAAGTGATCCCAAATGTCCACAGTATTTTTTCTCTATTCCAAACTTTCTTGCTTATAAAAATACTAAGAAAATATTTTTGGTTTTTTAGAAAGGTTTCAGTCCAGGTTTAAGTTCTCTTATTTAGGCTTTGTGGTGTAATAGCAGCCTTTCATAAGTGCTACAGGTCCATACAAATTTGATAACTGTATCAATTTAGCACACTGTTTGCAGCCATCCATCATCTGTTGCTCGCAGCCTTACCTCAGCTGATGGGGCACAAGGCAAGGAGAAGCATTCCGAAAGGAAAGTGCTGTGGATCAGCCATCCTTTGTGCATGAGGATACTTAGCAAGAGATATTTCTGAATCCTTCCTTATACACAGATCTCTTGGTTCAGGATAAGGCAAAGAAGAAAATGTTCAGTTTCAATTTGAGGCAAGTTCAGAGGAACCCTGCCTACAAAATAGATATCCTAATTTAGGTGATATAGCTGCTGCAAATTATATGTATACGCTACCTCAAACTGAATTAATTTTCAAGTGTAGACAAGCTTTAAGCACTTGGAGGCTGATTTTTAATTAGTGAAGCTCTGACAGCACCACCACAGAGCTGGTTTATCTTAATGACAGAAGATAAACTTCATTAAGTTTTCCAAGCAACATAAGAAAATGCAAATAAGGCAGAACCCCTTAAAGGGCTTGTGACTCCTTCTGTCATTTTTATTACTGTTGTGATTTTCAGTCATAATCCCATCAGCTTCCCCTCATTATTGTCTGTGTCAGCTGTGTTCCCAGCTTGGCACTGTACCCAGATATTTGGTATGGCAGTTCCTCTCTCTGAGAATGGCTGGTTTGGGGAATGATGTCCAGCCACAGCCCCGAGCAGTCCTGTATGGTTTTGCTCCTTGTCCATGTGAGATGGCACAGGCAGAGTCTGGCTTTCCTGCTTTCTGAGACACAGACCCTGCTGAGCAACCATACCCCAAGAGGCAGAGTAGCTGCAGCTGGCATGGCCCCATCCTTCAGAAAACATGTATTTCCCAAAGATGTGTGTTACCTTGGAGGATTTGTGTTACATTAACATACCACTCTCCCTCATGTATGAATACAGAAAAAATTGGTTGTTTTTGTTTGCAAATGGCAATGCATTCTCAGAGGCCTCTGCTTTCTGTGTTTATCAGCAGCCAGGAGCTGGTTTATTCCACAGCCCAAAAACTGGAGTAGCTGCAGTGACCCAGGGAAGGATGAGGTTGCAAAGCACTTGCAGCTGTTGCAAAAGCAGGGCATCACCTCAGCCTGGAGATTAAATGCTGCAGGCAACTTTCTGCAGCTCAGAGACTGATTTTCTTTTCAATTCCACATCTGGATCTGGATGATGACTTAATTCTCTTCTGCTCATAGAAAGCAGGGTTTGGGTGGGGAAAAAAAAAAAAGAAAAAAAAGGCCCCAACAAGAAATACAGTGACAAATATATTTTGATTTAGTGGGAAGCAGCAGATTCTTACTGACATTTCCCCACCTTCCCAGTACTCTCAGGACTGCTGTAAAAGCTGACATCAAACTTCTGGACTTGGCCCAGGTCCAAGTAAAACTGGAGCCAAAATTAAAATCTATTTTGGGAAGTGAGAAGGAAGGAGATGGAGAGAAAATAAAGACAGTTTGTTATTAGAAAAAGAAAAGGGGGAGAAGAGTAGAAGGGATTGTGTTTGTTTTACAATGATTTTATTACAAATTTGATGTACAGAGACAGTATGTTAAATTTCCTAGTCAACAGGGATCTATACAAAACAATTTGTGGCAAAAGGAAACAGATGCGGTTCTGTTTGCAGCTTCACACATCTGCTCTGCAAGCCACGGCTCTGCCTATGATTCTCCAGGAGGGATGCAATAAAAATGATATAAAATTTTATTGTGTTAGTGGCACTAGTTTAATAACTAGTGAGGAGCCAGAAAACTTACCCAGGGCTGAACTTTTCCCATTTTTCAGTGCAGGGTAAATGATGAGGCTGTTGCTGATACCAGCAATACCAGTGTGAGACAGGTAAAAATCCTTTTGGAGCATTTATCATGCTGGGTGGATGTGGGGGACAAAACCAGAGTGGCAAAGCTAATTAGTAGAGTAATAGGAAGAGATGTATTGAGGAGCATGTAAATGAAATGTTGAATTGGTGTTTAAAATTAAAGTTTACAAGAAAAAAAAAACAACAACAAGAAAAAACCCAACTTTTATAGAAGAAATCTGTGGAAATGTATCTGCGCCTGCTCTATTGATTGTTGCTATCAGTTATAATTTGCCATATTTTTGTTCTGCCTTTCAATGCATGTAGCTTGGGAAATTAATCAGAGTGGAATGAGATAAAATAAATAATGGTAGCTTTCATTCTGACAAAGAACATACAGAAAAGCATTGAAATGAAACCACACTGGCCTCCCTTAAAACCAAAACGTTGTCTTTTTTGGATTATATCACATAGATTTTCCTTTCTGGGCAGGCCCAGCACAGTATTCTGTGGTACTCTTGGACTGGATAAGACATCCATGGAGGGACAAGTATTCTGGGATGCTGGGCCTCAGCAGCTGTTTCTATTCCAATTTTTCCTTGTGATTGCCTAAATTTCAAAGGCCCTGATCTGAGAGGGTGTTTATAAAGCCATTTCTTCAGGGCATGGCTGCACTGCACCTTCAGGTCAGAGAAGTAAAAGTCCTCACTGTCTTTTGCAGCCGTGGCATTCCCACCTCACCTCAGAAGTGACGGCAGCCCCATGGCTACCTCTCCTCAGCACGGCTGCCCCATCCCAGCCTGGCAGGAGGGTTTTGCCTCCTGTTTGGGGTATGTATGAGGTAAATCCCTTGTATGAGGTATCTTTCCTCCTGGCATTGCCCCTGGGCTGTTGGAGCTGGCGGTGGGAATGAAGCAGGACAGCAGAGGGAGGGATGGGGGAGCTGCCATGGCCTGGAAGGCCCCCAGACAATGGCTGCCGTCTCCCCTCATGGCGCCTCACAGTGCCTCTCCCTCTCCAGAGCCTTCACCACCCATTTGGATCGTGTAGTCACATGCTAAGGCAGCAGGTTTTATAAATTTTTCTGTGCTGTGGCTTTTTCTAGAGTTCAATAATAAGAATCCCAGGTGATGGCACCAGGTTTATTGAGGTGTTCGGTGTGGCAGTTTGGAGTGACCGGTGTTATTCCCTCTCTCCACTTTCCCTGGGTGTTCCTAGCTCTGAGGTGCTCAATAAAAACTTCTCCCACAGCCTAAGCACAGGCCTTAACCATGCCTTTGAACATGTTATTTTTATTAGCAGGGTCTGTTATCTGCCAAAAAGGAAGTTCAAAGCACTGAAGGCACAACCCCTCTCACCTCAGTGAGGGCACAGCAGGGAGAGCAACACGTTCATCTTTGTGGTCACGTATCTTTCAAGAAATGGAAATAAATACTAGGCTATGAAGTTTTTGCAGAATACAGTGTTATTTAGAAGCTGGAAGACTCTTGCCAGGTAAAACAATAGGCAGACTTTTTTTCCCCTCTAACAACAAAACATTACCCTTCATCCTTTAAGCCTTGTTAAAGCCATGTCAATATGTATTTGGAACACACAAATTTAAAGCTTACTTTAGGTAAATTTAATTTAAAGCTTACTTTAAGGTAGTTTAGTTTATTGAATTATGATAAACATAATCAGATACTAGAAATCCTAAAAATGTAGTATTTATTTGACCATGGAAGATTTTAAAATAAATAATAATATTGACAATAAATCCACATAAAACAGAACAAAAGTTAAATCTGGAACCAAAGTTCAAAGAAACTCTTCAAATGGGAGTGTCCAAATACAACCTTTCAGGACTTTAAGCTGAAGTGAAGTAGTTTAAACTTTTTCACATAAAAATTAATTTCTGTTTGCAGAGCCATAGTGAAACATTTTATCCTGGCTTATGTTACTGAATCCTTGCAATGACCTGTGGGAAATTCCTCTGAAGGCTGAGGGGTTTTGTCAGAGAGTTGCATGTTATCGCCGTAACGATGCTAATATTTTGACTCTGTCTCACAAACCAAATATTGCAATACAAGTTTACTTATCCTGAGGCAAAATATTTTGATCTCACTTCCTAAATGAAATCCAAACATTTTTGAAAGAGCAGAGCTCTTCATTACAAGAATTTCTTTTCCAGCATAAATGTATTTCAGTGGAACAATCCTGAGACATTACAACTTCCAACTACAATTTCAAAAAGCACAATTTCTTAGAATCTCACTTGCTAGATAAGACCATACTTTTCTGTGTGTTTTTTTCTGAATAAACAAACTAAAATTTAGAGCTGTAATGAAGGAAAACTTTTCAACATTGGTCTTACACTGGGTGGATAAAAATGAGAAAATGTTTTGCCAGATAAATACATTATTGATTATTTTAGAATAAAATTAACCAAGCTGATAACTAGGCAAATAAAATGGGCCAATATTTAAGAACAGTTTTATAAGTTCTACACTACTGCATAGTAGTTCTACACTACTGCAATTTGCCATTGCAAAGCCAATGGCAATGAGACAGGTGACAAATATGTTTAAACAAATGTGGTGTTTCTGATGATGTTCATGACCCATTCCCTTGTCTCCTTGGCACACTGAACAATAAAAGTAAGACAAACTGCTGGCATGGTCCCTGGAAAGCAGCTGGCTTGACCTGAAGAAGCACAAAACTTACCTGAGAATGACAGAGTAAGGGCCCAAATGCCTTACTGCTTATGGTTTTGAGACATAAACAAAAGAGGGCCATTGGAATTTTAAATTTGTAAACTTCAGCTCAACATTTCAGACATCTCATGTGTCAGAAACATGGTGACCTGAAACAGGGACTTGGCCTATGCAGACAAAGGATTTATTTGCTAATTGCTGAGGATGATCCAACTGGAGCATTTGGATGACCTCAGCACACCAGGGTGCACAGTCTATTCAGAAATCTGGAACAAACTTCTGGAAGGCTACAGATTCAGATAATGCAACAGGCATAAATTTCTGGTAGCATAACTTCTGCAACCCTGCCTAGGTGAGAATAAATGAGTCCAGAGAATTATATGAGGTGATGATTTTTATTTTTTTTTTTTACTTTGTGGTAAAAATTGAACTGGAAAATCAGGTTAATAATTCTGAACAGGTTTTTTTTTCCCCCCTTCAATTCCCTTTCATTCATACCTGGCTGAGCAAATGTTTTCCTTGATTAAAGGACTGCAGACAGCATCAGAACAAAATGCACTTTTTGCATATTTGCTTTATCTATGATGCTTAAATCACTCTTGTGTCAGTTTCCTGGTATTTTTCATGGTTCAAAGACCTCCCCAGGAATACTTAAAAGGGGCATCTTGCAGGAATACAGTTAGCAGAAAGCAATGTAATGAACAAGCTTATTTTGGGAACCATGAAGTGCTATCATCCGTAAGAGTAACCATGAATAAATTGTCTGATAGCCTCAAGCCCAGCCTGTTCTTTGTGGACTTGTGGGTAATTGCCACAGTGAAGAACATGCATATATTAAATTACAGGTATGATTTAAAATTTTTCTTTACTTAGTTAAATGCATTAAATTCCATGCTTACTTCACTTAATGTCAGCATAAGGCTCCAGGCATCCTTGTAATGTAATAACCAATGGAGTCATACACACAGCCGCTGTTCTGTGGCAGGTGACAGCACAGCTTTGCATTAATGTGAGGCTATTAATATTAACACTAATATATTCACTTGTAGAGATAGTGCATATTGCAAAAAGGTTATTATTTTTGAATAGTTTAGTCTGGCTGTTTTCTATACTTCATTGAATAGTGCCACATTTGGGAACAGCCATCCATGGGTGTGTCACCTGTTAAAAACAAACACCTTGCATGACTTTATTAAGTTCAAATCTTGGTTTTCTCTGGTTGGGTTCTGAGCTATGGCTGCTACCACAAGACAGATTAATGACCATAGGAATAACAGAAAATACATAGTGTGTGTGTGTGTGCTGTAGAGGATATGGCTGATCTTTAGGAGATGACAAAATAAAGTCATGTATGCCTCAAGAGAAGCAAAACAGTCTCACAGACCAGCAAAAGTTTCCGTCCTATTTCACTGAACCATTCTGTAATCAGCATTTTAAGTTGTATTATCTATAACATAAGGTCATAATGCATGAGCCTGGTGGCTTATGTGAACTGCAAATCGCTGCCCTGGTAGAAGAGCTTTACAAAGAAACCCCATAAAAGTCACCCAAACTGAGACAAGCAAGGGAGAAAGCTCTGCCTTTAAATACAGAGCAGCTCATATCACAAGCCAGCTGGATGAGAAGAAATAGTTTGCAGTTGTAAACCAGCAGTAATTTCTAGGTGATATTTCTCTTTGTATTATGCAGTCACCATGAGGCAGAAAGCATTAATTCAGTAATGTTTTATACAAAATACACTACAAATAAGAAGAGTTTCCAGAAGCAGCAGACTGACCTAAGCTACCTCCCCATCACAAGCCTTTTTAAGGAGCTTTTGAAAAATCTCAGCCAAAGGGTTTGGTTTTATTTTGCTCCAAGTGCAGGCAGGAGCAGGGACCTGCTGGGTTGTGCAGAAGGTGTCCACTGAAAACGCATCTCAGAGGTGGCCAGGGTGGCTGCCTGGTTTTGGAAACAGGGTGTCCTGCCCTGCAGTTTTTGGTCACCTTGTGTGACCTGGAGGCAGCTCCAGGACTTCCCTCCCTGTGGCTGATCCATCTGTCTCTGGAATTGGTTCCCAGTCAGTAGAGTCATGCACCTCTGTGGTTATTAGTGTCCACCAGGATGGATGTGTAGGAGGACAGAGAGACTGGGGGCATTTTGCATACCACACTGGAGAGGCAGACGCAAGTAGCTAGTGCTTCTGGGGGCATGAGGTTTAGAAACAGGATATTTTGTTCCTCCAAATGACTTGCCAAATGTTTCTTATAAATCCACTATCTAAAGTAGTGATCTATCAAAGTTCCCTGGGATTTGTAACAGCCTAATAACCATAATAAATGACTGTATTAGCATGGGGTGATCAGTAGATTTTTCTTGAAATCATAGATAAAAATGAACAGCAGAGGAAAGGAAACCCTTCATATTAACACTGTGGGAGCTCTTGTATTAATTGGCATATAATCAGGTACAGCTGCTAATAATCAGGCAGCTCTTAAAACTAACACACAGAGTATTGCCAATGCAGCCTGAAGAGATAGCAAATACGTAAATATTCTCTGAAATTCAGGTTGCTGAATGAAAGTTATGTTTTCTTCTAAGCTTACAGATTGCTGGTCCTGAGTTCTGCTTACATCAAGATGAGACACTGTGGGATCCCCTCATGTCATAAACCATCTCTTCCCCTACTCAGAGGTCACTGAAAAGTATATCTGTCAAAATATACTTATTTTTTTTCCCTCTGTCCAGTATCTTGATAACACCAGTCTTCAGAGTACTCAGTTTTCTTGATGGAGCATTCTGCAGATTCTTTGTGAGATCTTCTTTTATTTCTTTTATTGTCCTCCGGAGAAATTACACACCTCTGCTTGCCAAAGCTACCCCAGTGTCACACAACATCAGGCAAGTTCAAACAAGAATGTAAACTCAAGAAAGCAAATTGATTGTGTAGCAACAAATAATTGAGCTCTTGATTACAACCTTGGAAGCACTTACAGGCACAGCAAAAACTCCCCAAACATTTAGGAAACCTACAGTGATTCTAACAACAACCTCTTGTTCTAGCTGTCACTTAGGGTTTTTCCTCTCAGCTATCAAAGTCAAGGGGCCAATTCAGCCAAATTCCCCCTCCATGGGGTTGGGTTTCTCAGTAGGTTGTCATCCTGGTGTTTCCATTAACTTTAATACACAAGGGCTTTCTTGTTGCTATTGAATGCAAACAAAGCTTGAAGGATCTCTGTTTCTTTGCTCACTTAGGGTCCCCTGCTCCCCTGCAGCCTTGGTGTGGGCGTTGCATGTTCACATAAGCTAATGGGATATCTTTAACATGAAGCATGACAGCTTGGATTTTTGAAGAGGGTTGCTGAAGGGCTGAGCTTTTCCTGTTCTCTCTAGAAGGTGAGCTGAACTGCATTTAAAAGCCTTTATGTGATGTTTTATTAATCCCATGAGTCTACTTGCACAATATTTATGTCCTTTGGCTTCATGACACTTTTATGGTGACCACACAAGTGACCATGTTGCTATACACTAGTCATTTCAGGGTTTGTTCTGCCAGAGATATCTCAAGGTTTGTATTACATTGCTTTAAGAATGGCTCTTGGGACACATGAAACACCTTTTCTTGCAATCAGTCACAGCTTTCATGTGTGCCTTTACAAAGCTAATCAGCAGCTGCATTTGTTTCTTCTCTCCATCACACCCTTCTCCATCTTGACCTAGGTGTTCCTTGCATGAATATTCATAAATTTGATATTAATTAAGTGTGAGAGATGTGCTCTCTTCTGTTATCTGAGGTTCTGTCTTCTCTTCATGTCTGCAGCATGCTGACTTTATGATCTTCCCCCCAAAGAAGTGAAAGGATAAATGAGTAAATACAGACGCTCGTGTAAAAGCTGGTACCACGTGTTGCCTGGCGACTAATAGCCGTCAGAGCTAAAATAGCCAACCTGCTCTGGAGACAAGTGGTTAATAAATAGGGACCTCAGGAACAGCAAAAAGCACCAAGGGGAGGAGATTAACAGAGCTCACAAGAGGAGCACGGGTTAAATACTTAGTGAGGTGCAGGCTGAAGTCCCTGCAGTAATCATTGTTTTTATTTATTGCTGCTTATTTTTGCTATTTATTGCTATGCTGATGAAAGAGTTTCCTTCCTTTCAATTTTCTGTAAGTGCCCTTGTTTTCTTCCTGGCCTGACCCTATGGTTTGCTTTTTCTAATAGAAGTGAGAAGGGTTTGGGTGGGGGTTTTGTAATTTTGTGCCAAATATGTTATTTTCTTGAGTAGACCTTGTTCTGTTCTGTGCACTTGAAAGGCACAAGCACAATCAAGCATATGCAGAGTGAAATCAAAAGTGGTGTAAAGAAGATCTTGCAGAACATCACGCTGATGCTACTTATCAGCTGTGGTGGTTGTTATTTTGTGATTTTGTTTTTTTGGTTTTGCTTTCTTTTACAAGCTCATTAGAGCAAATAGCTACTGGACAAATCCCTACAGCTTGAAAAATTTGCTTGAAACTGTCTTCTGCTTTTTCCAGAAGTGGTGTGTACATTTGATTTCATTTTTCAGTATACTAAGCGTGAAACTTTCTCTTTGAAATATGCAGTAGTTTCTTATCTGTCTACATAGTGATTCTACAGAATTTATTTCTTTTTTCAATTTTCAAATGAGAAAGTAGGAAAGTTGCTTTTGATTGCAAGGAAAAATAGATATGAGGAAAATAATAGAAAGTGGGAGAGAATGGGAATAGAAATGTAAGAGATTTATTGAAAACTTTGAAGAGAGGAGCATATATGGGGCACCATCCTAAATTTGTGATTATACTTTAAATTCTGTCTCAACAGCTCCTTGTATTTTGTGAATTGGTTTTTCCTAGATTGTATTTTAAGCTTGTAGATTTTATGTTTATTTATTGGTTTTAAGGAATGCTATGCTAAAGAAATAGAAAGTACCACAAAAAGGGCACAAATCCACTCTGGGATACTGCTAGTGATCTCATTTACAGGAAAGCCCAACATTGGGTTATTTTGGATATAATGTGTGTCTCACTCTCTTTATTTAGTGTGTAGTCAGAATCAAAAATAACATTTTACCATATGTGAAGAGCAAGAAGTGATCAATATAAAGTTAGGCTACCTGCCAAGGAGGTTTTTTGTTTTTTTTTTAAAATTGGTTTCATTTGTTTGGATTTTTTCCCAAATGTTAAAAACATGAAAGAATACTATTAAGAGCTTTATTCTGTGTTGTTTGAAATAAATAAATTACCTGATCCTTAAATATTACTTTTGTGCTATTCCATAATTCACAAAGGTATAAATTGTGACAGCTTTGGAGGTTTTGGATGATTCTGAAGATGTACATCAACAGCTGTCATGCTTTTTGTGAAGGGAAGGATAGTTACCATGCTCTCTTTTGGGGTGGAGAGAGAACCAGTGAGATTTAGTTTCCTTAAATCTATGGTTTGTGTGTATCCAGGTCTTCCTATACATAAAAAGTGCTATAATTAATCAAAAGATTAGATTTGGTGTCCCCCAGAAGCAAATAGGCCTTTTTACCTCCTTGAACCACAAGAGTGGTTTTGGAAGTATCTTAATATTGCTATGATGAAATATACTGCAATTGAAGTAGAACCATTTGGGCTAAGAACAAAAGGGCTTTTTTCCATTGACTTAATATATTTTTACTTGCTAAAAGTTTGTGCTGCTGTTAAGATATAGACAATGTTATGAAGGGATGAGGAGCCTGGTGCATTTAAGATCTTCATGATTCATCTCCCTCAGGAGAGTGCTCAGAAATAGAAAGCTTACTGAGGACAGTTAATTCTAGTCCTGCCAGAGGATCTTGGGACAGCAATATCAAATATTAAAGCAGCAGATTTGAAATAAACCAAAAACTTCATTGGGAGCAACTGAAATAGATGGGTTTGCTCGTTATGTTTTTCCTATCAGATATTAAAACAAGTCCCCTGCTGGAATGTGTGTGTCTGTTGATCAGCCCCCATATTCCCTGTCATTTCTGGTGTCCTCAATTTCTGGGACTTCAGTAAGTTGTGCTTTATTTTTCTGGTGGAAAAATGTGTAAATTATAATAATTTGAATAAATTGTACATAGTTCTTCACTCTGGCTCTTTTGCAAATGTAAAAGCAAAGCTACTGTATCTATTCATGGACAGCTTGGCTGTTTCATTCTGTCCCTTATGCCTTCAAGGGAAAATTTGAATTATAACACTAGAGATGAGGCTGATACTGTGGACAGTTACATTTTGCCTTTAATTTTAAGCCTCCTTATCCTATTCTTGATATGGATTTCCATCCAAAAGGAGTCTTGAAATGCACTTTTCTGTAAGTCTTTCCATTTACTCTGTCCTCAACTTGCTACTCACAAATTGTGTTTCTGATAAAGTTTTCAATCATCATAAGAGAGAGATATAAATTGAATGTTTCTTATACCTGTCTATGAAAACCTCAGTATAAATCCACCTGGGAGGCAAGGGGCAGGGGAGAATAAAGTGCTGTCTCTGCTGCAAGTTCTGGCTGTGATAGCAAGCAGACAAGCTTAGTTGTTGCTTACCATCCTAGAGGTTGTCTTTGCACATGTCCTTCTACCAGGTCAAGCCAGGGTCATGCAGGGGCATGTGAGTCCATGAAGAGCTTGGGGAGGGCCTCAGGTGTCCCAGGGAAACCTGAAGCTGGACTGTGGGCTCACCTCGGGCGAGAAGCAGAATGAAATGTCAAATACTGGGTGACCTCATTCTAGGAATCAGGTGGTGAAGTGAGAAGAATGCTGCATGTCACATACTGAGAGGAAAACTCTTTGCATCTGCAGCTTTAGGCTAGGAATGATGAAATGGTGGTGATAAGAGTGCAGTTTGTGAGGAGGACCGAACATGAAGCAAGCTGAAATTAGAGTGCTGGTCAGCTACCTATGCCATATCAATAAGTATATATGGTTTTATAAGAGCTTCTGAAAGATGGGCTGAACTAAGAGACATTCTTGGTATGAAAATGGCAAGGCAGTTTTCTTCCCTTTCCTTCTGCCTTCTTGTCTCAGTTCTACCTCATTGAACACTTCCTTTTTGTTGATCATGTGGAAAGCACCATTTTCCTAGCACCTACCAGCATATAAGCCTCTCTCACTTTCCACCTGCTTCCTTAAAGATTAGTTTCATGTTATGATCCACCAAAGTAACCCACCTAACACCTCTCTGCAGATATTGCAGGAGCAGTTTCACATAGCCGACAAAATCCCATCAAAGACGGAAATTGTTTTCTTTATGTGAGTGGCAAGGCAATTACCGAGCTGAGTGACATGGGTGGAGGAGTGCATTTACACCAGAAGCTATTGCTGCAGCAGAAACTACTGGCAGGAAAGCAGTGACTGACATTCCTTGGCTTATTATTATGGGCCTTGTATAAATGGAGTAGAAGCAATGACTGTTACTGCGTTTCTAATCAACAAAGTGTTATGCCAGTAATTAAGTTTCAACTGACTCGCATCTCCTTTCTAGGCATTAATTGGGGGAAGATATGCAGATTGCTGGTTAATAATAGAACATTATATAGTTCTATAATAATTTTCTTCATGTTTATCAATTTGTTTGATTGCTTGTGTGGCAAATATTTGATCCTGTGTGTGTCTCTTTAGCCATCAAACTGTTTATAAACATCATTGTTTATTGTGTTGGTGACATCTTAAAGCTCTGCAACTTGCAGAGCCTAATAGAAGCAAATGTAGAACTTTATTTTGCAAAATAAAGTGAGGCCTTTCAAAGAAAACTCCAGATTGTCCAAACCACATATGGATGTCAGAGATGGGAACAGTGTGAGCTGCATGCTGAACCTATTTTAAACTCCCACTCATGATTTCCAAATGCAGCTCTCTGTCAGAGAGCAGGCATAGAGAATTTTGGGTGCTACAGAACTCATGTAAATAAAGGCTCCAGAAATCTGTTTTGTCAGAAGTGTTAATAATTATATTGCAGTTTGTGGTGGTACAACTAAAACTGGAACCTAATGTATAGATAGGTGCAATAGATTGTGAATAATTGTAGAACATATCTATGCTGTTTATTGCCCAAAGAAGCCAAAAAATTGGCAAAAACATTTTTATTGTTTTGTCAAAAGTGACAGAGGGCTCTGTGAGGGGAGGAAACACCCAAGTATCACATAGTGGCAGATGCATGCTCAATCCACTGACCCAGAAGCCAAATCCAAAAGCAGGTTCCCATACCCTTCAGTAGGTGTTGTGCACAGGAGAGCAGCTCTGCACTAGCCCAGGTTTCAGTTTGTTCTGCGCCCACTCATTTGCAGCTGTCTGGAATCCACCATCACTGCACATGAACAAATTAACTGTATTATTGAATTGGGTACCAAACATCCATCCATTCCTTCTGCCTGGGCTTTGTCAGTATATCAGCTCTCTATAGATGCAAGTCCTGTCCCCAAGAGTTCTCTAAACTGTGCCCTATTCCCTATGTCCTAGTAGACCAAAGATAACATATTTGGCCAGAGAGACAGCCAGCCTGTCTTCTTATACAACAAACACTGCTGTTTGGCTTAGCTAAGCTACTTTCTTACACCTCCTGGGGAAAGAGAAAACTGCTTGGGAACAATCATAACACAGGAGTGTGAACAAAGAATTCAAAAATCCAGATGTAAGTTTTACTTATACCGAAGGGAAATACCGTTTCTTATAACAGCAGGGTTTAGGTTTATACACGAGGCCTCAAGACAGTTCTTAATTCACAAGGTGACCATCCTACACAGGTTTGAAGTTTTGTGCCTTTGGGATTGCACAGGATGGCTGAGTGCTGCCCTCCAGCCTCTTTATCCAGCAGGAAAAAATGAACTTGCTTAATTCTGATTTTCCCCTAGTTGCATCTTTATACAAATGACTCTCCATAAACCCGCAGCTTGTTTTTAATCAGTTTCTGGAAATACTGCTTTGAAAAAAGTAGCAAGGAGCTCTGGAGATCAAGGGGAAAAAAGACTTATAGGTGTCTGCTTTTTCCTACTCCAGATTCCTTTGCTATTTTAACAAACAGATTAATTTTATATTTGAATGGCTGCTGGAATTTGCAGCGTTGGGCAAAGTCTGGGTACACCATGTTAAGCAATGGCTTTGGACTGTGCCAGAGAAGGGCCTCTTCCTTGAAACCAGCTGCTTGCCAGTAGCTCACAGTTGAATTTACAACCAATGTAAGTGCTTATGACACCTCTTCTTCCTTTTGGAGGTTCCACAGTCAGTGTGGATGTGGTGGAAGTGTCTCAGGTAGTTGCTCCTGCACTCACATGCAACTTTCAGTCCAGGATTGCATGTGGTCACACAGACACATGTGTTTTGTCCACGTATTGCTCCAGGTAAACACTTGATGGGGGTGGTAAAAGAAAGCAGATGTATGGGAAAAAATGTGAACTACAAACAGTAGCTTGGGCTCCCAGAGAGAAATGTCTAGGCAGGAAACACTGTCAGTATCCTTAAAATACTTAAAAATACTTTAGAGAGTATTTTACTTTTTCAGTCTTGTTTAATCTTTTCTTGAATTAAGAAAAATGATGGGAACCTCCAAACTACCTTTGTAAAGGCCTCCCATTGTAGCTCACCCCTCTGAATTTGTTTTGAAATTTCTTCTTGCTCTCTAGGAAAATTTGATTTCTCAGTATTCTTACTGGACACAAAGGTTTGAGTTTGTAACTATCTCTCTGAAGACGCATCTCTGTCACAATAAAAATAATTTCTGTAAAATATAAAAGCTAAAAGAATGATATATTATAATTTTGTAGTGGTTGAATAGTGAAAGAATGAGGAAGAAGAATGTGTTTCTGAATGAATTGAATTAATGTGTTCTTGGACTTTGTCAGGAACCTTTTCTGCTGCAATTCAAATTTCTTCCCTCTGTGATCCACCAGTCTGGACTCCTGCCTATGAAATGCTTTGGAAGTACTAGCTTTTTTTTCTTGAGGGTCATCAAGTCTAGTTCTGTAGCTTGTGTTTTCTAGGTCTCTGTTTTCCTGACTCTCCTCTGCACTCTATCCAATTGAGCTACTGACATCTACACATAAACCCACAACTGGGATATTTGAAGTTGGAGCTACTAAGACTCATTAAGAGACTGACTGCAAAAAAAAAAAAAATAAAATCTTTAAATGAGAATTCTATCTATGCAGAGGTTTAAATTACTGCATTTGTCTAACAGCCTTCAATAAGAAGGAGCTATATTTTTTCCAGGGTGGTCCTACTTAAAAAGATTTCCAAACTATCATAAGTGAAATTAAGCACAGACTTTCATGTAGGTCTCAATAATATACTGAATATTAAAAGTCTTTATAAGGCTTGTTTCGAAATTATTAACATTCCTGTAAGACCATGGGCTCTGGATGTGTTGTGGTCTCTTAAATATTGTCAAGTGTAGGAAAGTACTATTATACCCTGGGAGCTGAAGCATCAGCCGCTCATTTAACTTTAAAGACACCAGTCATTTTCCAGACCTGTCAGGGAGGGGGGACCACTACCTTAAGACAGTTCAGCCTGTTCTCTATTGCATATAAGGAGCCTTGAAGAATTACAGACCTAGCTGAGGTATGCCTGTTGTTATCTTAGAGAAAAATCAAGAAAAGTGAGGGCCTCAGACTCTAATTGCTGCAATCATAGAGAAAATCTCTAGCCCAAGTCACTGGACTTTCTGTCTTCCACTTAATCAAAGTGAATTGTGATATAAGCACTACTCCATCGTGGTGCTGCATAAAAAGCTATAGAAAATGAAAGGACCATCTACTGCTGAAAGAAAATGAGTGGTTGTTCTGCTGGGTACTGTGAGGCCTGTTAACCTCAGCAGAGACCAATGTTTTAGGGGAGAAGAAACTGTTAACATTCCCTCTGGCTACAACTGAGAATTTTCATTATTGTGAAAGGTGCTGTACTGAAAGCACTGGTGATTTAAGGCTTTTATTCACTGGACACAGAATTGCAGCAAATTTAATGTTAAATAAATAGACAGACTTTGACTGGTAACAGCTGGCCATAACTTTTTGAGCCAATAGACCTGAGCATCTTCTCTGTTTCTTCTTCATCCTTGCCATTAGCAGATAACATACAATTTATTTGTCATGGAGCCAGCCCAGCTTACCATATGCTTGAAAAAGTCATTTTCCCCACTCATCTCCCTGGTGCAAGCACAAGCTGCTTGCGCCATGCTCTGGTAGAGGTAGGAAACACCCTCAGGAAATGTTTGTGCAAAGACAGAACAGACTGTTGATTAAAATGCCTGTGTTGACTTAAAAACGTTGGCCTGGATATTTCTGGTATCTCCAGAATATGCCAAAACACCTGCAGATCCCTCCAGATGCAATATGCTCTGTAAATATTAACTCTCTGATTTTTTAAAAGTAACTAAAAATACTTCTCCTTCCCTTTCTCACATCTTCAAGCTTTCTACTCCCTTCCTGTTTATCTGGACTGCTTTCTTCTGTCCCCTGCCACAGTTGTTTGGTATCACGTAACTTCCTATCAGTTCAGAAGGAAAAAAATGGATAATTCAAATATTAACACTTCTGCTGAGACCAGATAATATTTTAGCTGAAACAGCAACGTGAAAAGATTCTTTATGGTGCAAATCTATTTTAACATAACTTTTAAAAGAAAATAAGCTTTCTTTTTCTACTGTGAGGAAGACCTCAGAACCAGGGGAGGAAAAAACCCCCACCAGACCTTTGTCCTACTTTGCCTTTTGGTGTGTTGAGCTGCAAACACAAATAGATGTGTGACTATGTGCCAGTCATTCTTTTTCCAGAAGAATATCTTGTTTCAACAATAATTGTGGTCTTCTGCTGTGTATCATTAGGCATGTGCATATTTTCCTGTCACACTCCTTAGGTATCCCAGGTATGGTTTTGATGGATGATGTGTTTTGGTCTTTCTTCTTTGATTGAAGTTGTAATTCTGATTTATACCAGCTGCTAAGCATCACAGAAGTAAAATTTTCTGGCTTTGGGTCATCTAAGTAATTTGGAGGGTTTAGTGGTTTATAAGATTAATGCAGGGTCTCTGCACAGGCATGAAGAGATTTACAGAAAGTGATTTTGTAGATAAGAGTGCATTAAGAAGGTACTACTCATAGACTGGATATAAAGGTTTCTTACTCTTTGCTGTATCTGAATCTTTCATATCTATTTGATGTTTCATCTCTTCAGATCTCTGGACAAAAAGCTGAAATATCTTGCCATTTCCCTGGAGAGTAACTCACTTTTCATGTACACTGAGGAGTTTCCTTAGGCTGTGGTTCAGCAGAAATCTGCTTTTCAACTTCAAGACAGCTATAAATGCCAGGGATTGGGGAGAAGCAAAATATTTCTGAAAAGCAGAGGAGAAAAATTGATTTACCCATTACACTTCAGTCCTCTGGTCATTGCCTGCATCTCTCTGACTGGAAACCACAAAACTGAATCATTTTCCTGATACCAAGGGGAAATGCAGTATCAAAGAGCATTATTTTATATTTTGCTATTGTTACTTTAGTATAAATATATAGATTGGGATGGAAGGTGCTCAGAAGGTTCCCTGCTCACAGCTAAGAGCCTTAGTTATTGACAGGCTGCATTTTGTTGTTTCAGAACAGATACATTTCTGTCATTTCAAGAAGTTAAATCCCTTCTGCAAAAGACTCTTTCAAAGACCTCTAAGGATGAGGCATCCTTCTTTTTTAGGTTCCATAAATTAATCAAGGACACTTTGGCTAACAACTTGTTTTTGTAAAGGTTTTCATTCCTGTTGTTGCAAAATGTACTCTAGCAGTTTCTTCTTTAGTCTGTTTTTCCCTTACATTCCTAAATAACTCCGTCATTCACACTGGAGTTTTGCAAACTCTGTAACTTTTTGAGTGTTTACTGTTGTGCCTTGAGAGAGGACACAGATTTCATTTAGCAGAAGTTTAGTGATATCACCACAAAATGATGTATCTACTTCTAGATGGCAATTAGCCTTTTTTTATAGTAACTATTCCTTTTCTCTTATATAAGATGTGTAAATGCTGACATAACCTTCAGGTTTTGGATAATTTGGGTTTGGGTACTGGTGGGGGTGTGAGCAAAGTAGTAAAGTCAAAGGGAATGGTTTCCATTGATGTCAGAAGGCATTCCTTTCATTAACTGTGTTTGAAGATGAAGCTTTTGTCCCAGAGGGGTGTATGACCTTCTGTGTGCTGCTGAACAGCTGCACTGCAGTGCTAGGTGCCAGGTCTGCCCTCCTTAGCATCCACTGGTTGCGCCCCCACTTTCAAGGGAGTGACTTGTCTCTCTTTCCAGGGTGTTCCATGACATTGTCATATGAAAATGCCCTCAAGGCATCCTAAACTTTGTCAATACTAAGAGAAATTTGGCTCCTCTAAATAGAACTAAATGGTAAGAGATGTAGCTGCTTTCACAGTCCTTCTGTGTTACTGTTGCCATTCTCTATGTGTAAAGTACCTTCCTGTACTTTAAAGAATAGCACCACCTGGAATATTTTTTCCAGGCAATAGACTTTTAAATCTCCTTACAATTATTTCACTGTCTTTTCTCTCCTATTTGATTTACCAATGACTTCCTGACAATATTTTTAGCTTATTCTCAAGCTCACGTTGATGCCTCTGTGAATTAACTGATTAAAGTCTGTCATGCAGAATAAATATTTGTTTTAGGCTTACCTTTTCCCATCCTGCCAGTTTTTACAAGCAAATGCAGCTTGTGTTTTGTCAGCTAAAGAACATAACTCCAAAAGAAAAAAAAAAAGGAAATTAAATTATACCTCCACAAAAAAAAAGTCATTTTCTAAAGTTCTAATTATCCTTCTGTGTACACATTTGCAGTGTGTTTGAGCAGGTGGAGAACCCAGGATCTACAGATTAGCCAGCAAGGCTGGCTTGTGGTAAGTGTGCTTGTCCTTGGCTGAGAGATGAATCACCATCTTCCACCACTGGGTCAGAAGGGACCTTAAAGATCATCTAATTCCAACCCCTCTAACTTGGGCTATAATACCTTCCACTACACCAGGCTGCTCAGAGCTCCATCCAGCCTGGCCTTGAACACTTCCAGAGGTGGGACAGCCACCTCTCTGGACATCCAGGCCTCATCACCTTCATATTAGGATTTTTTCCTAATATCCTACCTAAACCTGCCCTCTGCCAGCTTGAAGTCATCACCCCTTTCCTTGTCACTGCAGGCCCTTTTAAATAGTCCTTCCCCATTGTCTCACAGGCCCCTCCTGGTACTGGGAGGCCACAACTGGGTCAGCCCCCAGCTTCTCTTCTCCAGGCTGAACAGCCCTCATAGCAGAGGTGATCCATCCCTCTGATGAACTTGGTGGCCTCCTTTGGACTCACTAAAGCAGATCCATGTCCTTTTTGTGCTGGAACTTGCTGACAAGCTGACTTGTTTCCCTCTGGAGTGAATCCCATGCTGGTCACTATTTCTAAGTCTTGCTCATTCCCACTGCCCTTAGAGGTGTCCCCATGTTCAAGAAGAGATTCCACTGGCTTTGTGGGGTGCTCATCAATTCTAAATCTTATGCATTGAAATACCCTCTGCAGAATGAGACATAAAGGAGGGGAGGTTTTGCCCTCTATGACTACACAAGCCATGGTTTATAAACCAGCCTTTTCTGTGGTGTGATAGAAGTAACAACAAAAAAAAACACTGAATGGAGCTGAAACCTATGAAAGACCTTATCTTATCACATTAAGTAAATGGTAGTGAAGTGCACAAATGTATGCAGTGCCTTGTTTGTCACTAAAGGATATCCGAAGGACAAGCAATGTCTCTCCTTTGTTTTAATTCCTTCTCTGATCCCTCTTTCCCACTAGGAGTTGAAGAGTCTGAATTAACACTTCATAAACCTGTTTCCTTGCCTGGATAAAACAAAGTGGCTAGGCAGCTGGGTGAGGAAGGAATGACTTCTGTTCCCCTTTGGAACAAAGGTCCTTGATGATGTACCATCAACTTCCAAGTCTCTTTTGGGTGTGGGGTTTTTGTTTTTTTTTTCCCTGCAGAACTTTAAACAGTTTCATGTTGCTGGGTTTTTTTATCCTCTCAAGTCCTTGAGTTTGTAACTCACCTGTCTGGATAATCTTACCTTTGCCTACAATTTCACTTTTCTTACCTTGGACAGGTCTACTCGATTTGTTTTTCACAGCTCATTCTCACAATTTAGCAATTTTGTCAGGAGCTGGAGCCAAGGTTACACAGCTGTGCTTATCAACTGGCCTTGGATTACACACAGCTGAACCCTTGAGATTACTGTAGAAAAATGAAGACAAGAAGTTAATTCAGGTTACTTCTTGTAAAAAACCCAAAAAAGTTTGGGATAAAGAATCAGATTGATTGTTTCTTTCCTAGTTATGTAGCATCAAAATTCTAGTCTGGGTAAGTCTAGGTAATTTGAAGAATCATCTTTTAATGCATTAGTCTTGAAAAGCAAAAATAGACCTGAGGTAATTGCTGTCTCATCCCTGATCAGTGCCTGTTGCACTAGATGCTTGAAAAGGATTCTCACCTTGCTCAGAGCTGAGGGATGTGCATAGGATGGGACACAGGAGTGATGGTCACAGAGTCATGAGGATCCCAGTGTCATGGTTGTTTTCTCTAAGAACAATATCTCTTCAAAGAACTGAAATGAGATATGCTATTCTTTTTAACTCTCAAGATGTTTGGTATATCTAGGCTAAGATACAGAGGGACCTGCAGCAATGCTTAGGCACAGAGACATCTTCAGATTAATTTACAGAATGTAGCTAATTACAGTGACAGCTTTCTTGCTTGCTTTTTTCTTGTAGCTTCTGTTTGCAGTAGTCTTTGGCTAATAAAACTGTCAATTTTCTTTTACTTCAATAAAAGGTCACTCCCTGACAACAGCCCTGTGTCTCCTAACAGCTACTGCCTTTATTAATATTTAAAATGTACACAGTGGTATTTCCAAAAGGTCAGACTTTTAAAAGACATAAAATGTCATCCCTAATTCTTCTCTCTCCCAGCCTATTTCTCTGCCTCCTCTTCCCCATCCACCATTTATATGTTCCATTTTAGGTACAGTATTTAGCATGGCTTGTGTTAAATCAGATAAACATCAAGTGTTTCTCTCTTGCAGTACTATAGAGAAGCAAAGGATAAATTTGTCACTGATTCACAGTCCAACAACTTGTGTACGTGGATTCCAATTCTGGCTGTAGCATAGATTCCCTTGAGTTAAATGAGTCATTTGTTCATGTCAGTTCCTGATTTAAGAATGCATTTAATCCAGTACCTTCCTTCAGGCAGGTAGGGTCAAGAGGGTATCAAGGCTTCAGCTGTGAATAAGAGCTTAAACTTCTTCCTCCCTGAGGCTTCACTTCTTCCAGTCTAACAGGCAGTCCACAAAATTGAGAAAGTAATACTTCCTAATCTCAGCTCTCTCTAGATGGCAATCTCTCTATGCGGGGTCAGTTTTTCCAAGTATATTTATCTAAACAGCAGCCTGTTCTGCCTGAAAGAGAATTGAGAAGGGAAAGGATGAACTTTGTCTACTGGCCAGGTCAGAAAATGGTCACTTTTTCCATAAGAAATGTGATTATTAGGGCCTCAGAAGGTCATTTGTTGCATCCTCTGCCCAGAGAATTTAAAAAGTCTCTCCTTCCTGGCAGAAGCTTGATCATGCTATTACTTTTTTAAATTTCTCCAAGGGCAAAGATTGCTTGTTTTGTAGTGAATCATGGATTCTTCACTCATATTGCCCGATAGATAAGCAACACTTGGGCTCACAGGAGTCCTGGGGACTGAGTTACCAGATTCCTTCTGAAATCCTTTCACAGAACTCTGAACTGCAGTTGGATGATCCTAATTAGATAGTGATCCCTATATTTTTTGTGAAGGTTCTGCTGACCCAGTCTTTCAGCTTTTAGACTGTGACTGGTTATAACATCCACCTGAAAGCACTCAACAAAATTCATCTTCAGAACAAGATGAAACATTGAGGAGCAAGCTCTTGTTTGGTGTTAAGGTAGTTCCTTGGCTCTTTATCACATGTTATGATTGCATATGAATATGCTTCAAGAGCTGATCCCTGACCAGTTACATCACATTTATCCCATCTCTGTTCCTCATTTTATCACATCCACTTTTTTTGTAATGAGGTGGTTTTTTTAATATAGCTGATTATTTTGTCATAATTTACAGTGCCCAGGATCAGACAATCCAAAAATAGAAGTGAAGGGCTGCTAATACAGTCATCAGTCTCTGATAATAAATTATCCTGTGAAGATCTGTCAGTGCAGGTGCTGGGGGGAAATGTCCAATGAACAGAGTTCAAGCACAAGGAGTAGCTGCTTCTGTTCCATAATGCTCATGACTGATTGACAGCAGACTGTTATTCAAGTCCTTTTCTTTCAAAGAATATGGTTAATTTTTCATGACAGTATGAGAAAAGTACTTTCTATGCTAAAAAGGACTAATGGCTAGTATCCATCAGCCTAATTTTCTATAAGATAATTTTAAGTCTAGCTGAGAGTAAGAAATAAGATTTTGTAGGCCTGCAATTTGGTTTTGGTCTGTTTGTTTCTTTTAAAGGATTAAGGGGATAAAAAATAAATGCATTGGTTATGATACCATAGTTTAGGTAAAAAAAAATATTTCCTGCTGTGATTTGTACCTAACTTTGAGGCCTGTAAAAATGCACAGGCAGCATTGTTGGGTTAAACATATTGCATTCTAACCAGTTTGATAGCCTCAAAGTTAGCTGTTCCTCTGCCTTGAATGGTGGAATACTGATTTCCATAAGGAGGGGAAAAGCTGTTGGGGTAAAGGACAGGCCACCCACCTTGTGAGCAATATCAGATCAGTGTGCTTGGTGATCATGAATTAAGAGTCCTGGGTCAATAATCCCTTCAGAAGGGTGAAGGAGATTCAAACTTATTTCAGGAGATTCAAACCATTTCTTGGTTCCCAAGGGTATGTTCCACTTCAGGCCATAACCTGGTGGTCAGAGACAGATGTGGAGATGAGAGGGCTAGGAGTAAACACAGCATTGCTCTGCCAAAATCAGTGCAGTGCAGTAAATGCTGCTTAAAAGAGACAAAGAGCTGGCAGGAGCTGTTAAGTGCAAAAAGGATATGTGGGCTCTTGGCCAAGATGTGTCTTCTTCAGGCTACATCTAAGAATAGCAGGCTTGGGGTGTAGGGAGAAAAATGTCATTGAATTGTAAATATTCACTTCTTTTTCAGATTATTAGATGGCTTAGGCAGCTACCAGCAAGCCCTTCCTCCTCCACTGTGCTGACTTATTAATCCATTTTTAGGTGTTAAAGTCTTACTGTGTTTTTTACAGGGTTATTAGACACCTAGCTTGAATGATGAGTTTTTCTGGGTGTCCATCATGAGCCTGAGCCAAAGAACTTATGCAGTAGTTCTGGCAGTTCATCTGTGGGTAGGTGTGGTGCAGGTTTAGTTTGGAAGAAGTACAGAAAATTATTGATCATGACCTAGGGTGTTAGGAAGTGATGTGAGGTGATTGGGAGCTCTGGAGCTTTGAAAATTATTTGAAAATGGCATAATGTGTAAGAAGAAATGCTTTCTCTATGTGGTTTTGGCCTAACAGTACTTGGTACCAAGTGTTAGAGAACTGTTCTTAGTATTCCTTGGGGATGTTATAAATACCAGTGTGACAATTTCAGGCCCTAAAATCTTCAAAAAAAGGAAGTGATGAATAGTGAGTAATGAGCACAGCTGGAACAGGACTGTTTGAAATCAGGAGCACAGTGATGTTTGATTGTGATTTTGGGGAATGTAATCTACTATTTGTGAGCTTAGCAATTTTAACTCCCTTGGGTTTTATAGCTCTACTGATTTATCTTTAACTACTTTGCTGGTAGTACAGTTGAAAATAAATCTGTAGTGATATGTTCCTAATGAAAGCATAAAGAGCTGAGTGAATGTAGCTGGCATGTTCCAGGCAGCAGGAGTTTCTGAGCCTGGTGAATGGAGGCAGTGACTAGAACAAAGCAAATTAATGATTAGGGACATTTTTGATCAGAACTTCTTAAAGGGCCTAATCTGGCGACAGCAGTGCTTTTGGCAAATGCAATTGTTATTGAACTGGTCTCTGTTCTAGGGAAGGAAGCAAGGAAAGAAGAGAACATAAATAGTCTGGATATCCTATGCTTTATTTTTTGTTTTCAGAATAATACTAGAGTTTATTTTAGCTGAACTAGCTTTTTCAAAGACTTTCTTTAACAAAGTAAGGAATTTAGAATTGTAATTAAGTGCTCCATTTAGAACTAGTATTTATTTAAATCTAATTTTGCACATTTTACTTTTGCTTATCACTGGAACAGATTTTGCTTTGTGTTAGGTAAATCTGATTTTGTCTGTCCTTCTGTGCTCAGTAAGCCGAAGTATTTTTTGACAAATCAATTAATTTCTCATTACAAAACTCTGCCTACTTGTTCATTAAAGCCCAGACATTGTCAGGTAGGCTTATTGATCAGTACTGCAAAACTGTTCAGGATTAACAATTAACTGTGGTTAGTTCTGTAATCACTGCACCATGGAGGCGACAAACATATTCATGATGCTTCCCAGCCTGATCCAGAGTTACAACTCATCTTTCCTTTGTCCCAGCTAAATGCCTTTCCCACTAATATAGAAGGCCTTTGAGTTTAGCCTAATTGTCTTTCTATTTACACCAGCAACTGCACTAAAGGCTCAGTGAAGCCTTAGTCAGTGACAGCTCTGTGCACATGCACAGCCTCAATCTTCTGTCTCCCTTCCTAATCTTCAGGGGGGTCTTTAATTCATAGTGTATGGGACAGTAGACTAATGAACACTATCAGAAAAAACAGACAACTGCTTCCTTTTCAATTCATGGAAGAGTAATATTTGTGTAGGCGTCATTTCCTTACTTGGGTTTTTCTTCCCTCATACTGCTGCTTCTAAACAAACACACAGCTCACAACAAATGAAAATGCACCATCTTTCAATTAAATCTACCAAGTAATGACCCACCTTAAGCAATGTGATTTTGATTTGCAGAGAGGAAGTTAAGTGAAAGCTAAGGCCACCTGCCTGAATAGAATACCTGAGCCCATTTTACCTGTGGACAGATTTGGTCCTGCCTTTAATACAGACCTCAATGCTGTATTTACTAGTTTGCCTGCAAAGCGAATTTATCCTGCAGCTGCATTCATTGCTACATAATCAAAATTAATGAAAGTAAATGCAATCACTGCAGGGCTCCAACACAGGAAGGGAATACTCTTCTCCCTTTTCCACTTTTTAATTTTTCACCTACTAATATTTATTAAAGATAAACAGAACTCTTGTCAGCAGAAACAGTTTTCTTATGTGATTAGGAAAAAAGAGGGATCTAAGATAAGCAGACCTGAATCGATAGAACTGAAAGGTTACTGGAAGCATACGTGCTCCTGGTTTTGAAAGCTAAGTCAAAATTTATTCTAGCCAGTCCATCTCACTTGATGTCTCCTTTCTTTGGAGATTATTACTAAAAGGAGTCACTTCACTGTCCTAAGCTCTTTTATTCTGCTTAACCATGTTCCTTATAGGAAACTGTGAACAGCTGAAGGCAGTGTTGGGGAGAATGATCAAACCTTGGTGTGGTGATCAAGGGCTGAGGAAGCAGTACTTTGGCAAGGAAAGAAGCAAAGCCAGAGAATGCTTTTGCAGGGCTCATCCCCTCCCTGGCTTACACAGAACTGGAACTCCTAAAGTCTGTATTATTATTGCTAAGTTGAATTGACTGCTGAAGCCAATTTGAAGATTTCTCTGGAGAAAAATTCCCTCCCTGCTCTAGTGAAACTTTCTGTACTGTAAAGGCTGTCAGACAAAGGAGCTTGCCCCTGTTGGACAAATGGTATATCACAAAGTCCAGTAATACAGGGAAGTTTACAAAGGGAGAACCAGAGTGAGAGACTTTGAAGACTTCTCATCTAAACAGCAAACACTTGTGCTTTGATTCCTTTTGCATTGCTTGCCTGAAAACCAGTCTAACTGTAAAATACATAAAATAATGATCAGATGTATAAGGTGTTGGGTTGGGTGTTTTGTTTTGGTTTTTTTGTTTTGTTTTGGATTTATTTATGGGGTGGAGATTTTGTTGTTTGGGATTTTTGTTTGGTTTTGTTTTTTGGGGCTTTTTACTTTTTCCTATATTTCCAGATTTGCAAGGTGCCCTAAACCTGTGGATGATAAATTGTGGTTTTATTTATGCAGCTAATCTGGCAACTCTCTAGGACTAATTCTGTCGCTCTTGAGTAGAACTTGAGTTGGGTAGAGCTGCAGTGTGATCCTACAGAGCTCTTTGACTAAAGATATTTGACCAAATTTATGAGATATTACTTTGGCATTTCTCCTATTTATAATACTTTGATTTAGTTATTAACTAATGTGTAATTTTCAGTGATTCACTCTAAATTTTATTGGCAAGAATTACAGTGCAATTGCTAGATTGGGATGCACTTCACAATAAAGGTAATTACATTTTGTTACAATGTAGTTCTGATTCTCTTATCTATTTTGACTTTCCTAGTACATTCCTATCAGCATCTCCTATTTTATTGCTGTTCTGCATCACATTTTTTTATTTCATGTATTTGTTATGCTCAACAACTCGGTTGTATGTCTTTAATGTTGCTGCTGGTTCCCAGATTTATTTCTTTATGCCTTGACATATCAGTATAGTTACTTTCCTGGAAGGAGTTCAGCTTTGCTCCTTAGAATATTGTGGACAATCAGTATGAAGCAATGGCATTTTAGTGAAACTTATCCAGTCTACACATACCAAGTAGGATAACAAGAATTCACCAGCTACTCTGCTCCCTTTAACTTCAAAACCAGACCACTTTCTTTTTCTTAACTGTGATCAGCTTGCATGCACATGCTGTTGAATGATGGAATCTAGAGCACAGATCAGTCTCCCACTGTCATTTATCACAGATTCCTGTTTCAGGTCGATTAAAAATTTCTTCTAATAGCCACTAGATAAACACAGAGCTGGAATGAGGACAATAAATGGGATCCATAATTGCACCTGACACTGGTCATTGCAGACCAGAGTCTATAGAAGAGGGTTCTTGAACCATTTTCTGACTAGAGTCTGAGCTGCTCTTAGCCTGTCCACTGATCCCTTGCTGATCTCTGCATTATTCCAGCAGCTGGGAGTTGGTGTTTCAGCAGTTGTGATGGAACAATCTGTGTAGATTCCATAAACAATCCAAACCACAAAAGCAGCACAGAACCAAATCTATCCTTGGAAAGAGATATAAATAATGAACAACTACATTATGGGTGAACAAGTATGGATCTTTTTCTTTTTGGGGTTTGTGTTAATAATCTATAATGGCAGCAGAGCCCATATGAATAGATTATAAACTTCAGATGAAATAAAATGACTTGACATTAAGAATTAATTTTTCTTTCTGGAAAGATAGTAAGCTTCAAGATGATTGGTGGAATTCAGATAATAAAAATTTGAGCTCTGTCACAGCCTTAAAATGTTGCTACCTCTACTTCACATTCTTCCTTTCTTGCATTGCCCACCTGATTTTCCTCAAAAAAAACTTCTTATGGAAATACCTGTAGGTTTTAGTTTAGTCACAAAGCTGAAAGCTGGAAGAAAAAAAGTTGTTCTTTCTCAAAATTCACAGTGCTTTGCATTTTTAAGAGAGCTAAAAATTTAACAGGAAAATTGCTATCTATTTAAGGGTGACTAATCCAATTTATCTAAAAAACAGCTACTGAAATTTTAAACTATAAGAATTTAAATTATATATTTTGAAATACTACAAGTCATAATACTGAAAAAGGGGTTTTAATTACTCTTTTTTTGTAGCGTTCCTCCTCATGTCAAGTAGAAATAGTAAGGTGCTTTAGATTCCCCAAAACTCTTTTTCCCCCCATATAAAAAAACCCCAAACCATTTTTTAATGGTTTTAAAAAACACATTTTTTTCCACGTTCTTACTTTATCCAGTGCCACAATCCACCTTTTATGGTTCACTGAGCTGCTAGTAGGTGACAAGTAAGTGAGGTTTCTGTGGCTGGGAACTTTGGCAAGTGAGATTGAGCCTGGTGGGTGTTCTTTCTCCTTTTCTTTGTTTTCAGTTAAGCATTTTTAATTGTTTATCCAAATGTAGTGCTCAGAAAAGCAGTGGATTATCAGCTTGTGCTGGAAACCGGTAAAATTGAAATGAGTTGTTTCATTATCTGTGTGTACCTCTGTTAGGGCACTCACAGGCTGGCCTACAAAAACTTTCTTCCACCCTGACCTTTTCCAAACAGATGATGTTGGCACACATAAATAGCAAACTGTGCAGATGGGCTTGGTTTTTCTTGAATAGATGGAGAGCAACAAGTCTAGTGAGTGGTACCTTGAATTTTGATTTGAAACTGAATCCTCAGGAGTGGGAAGGTTATATGACTGCTTCAAACTCACTGAAATGCCAGCTTCCTCAAGAAGATTAATTTGATGGAGGACAAAAAAAAATCAAGAGTCTGTTATTATGGCTTGAAGATTGAACTGAGATAGGCCTTTTCATCTGTAGCTGGCTAGGTTTCTCTCACGTTTGCATTTCACTCCTTGAAAATGCTGAATTAGCCCATCTGTTCACATTTAATTTTCCCTTTCTGTTGGGACTTGAGTTGGTCTTCTTGTGTGTCACTCGGGCACATTTCCAAAGTGCCAATGTGTAAGGTGCTCATTGCTTTCTCCTGAATCAGTAAAAATGATGCCTGCTCTCCTTAGCTAACAGCAGCCTCCCAGGACACCCTGTAGTACAGGGAACATCTGGCCCTGGAATGTGTGCGTGCTTCATCTGTGCAATGCTTTTAGTGGTGTTAAATGAATTTTTTTCCAAGGAATTTACTGTAAACTCTTTGCTGGGCAGTGTTGCTACCTCAAATTTTTTTAGTTACACCAAAAATATTCTCGTGTTGTATAATTTTTCCTTTAAATGAAGAGCAATAAGGAAAATCAACTGCAGCTTGCATGCACCTTAAATTATGAGAAATCTTAAGCAGCTTACAGAGGACTGAAGGAACCATAAAAAACCCAAACCAACCAACCAAAAACAAAAAAACCAACTGAACAAAAACAAACCAACCAAAACCCCCCAAGCAATTTACAAGGATGACTTACATTATTTTAAATTTATTACTTACTAGAATCAATATCTCACTGAGCATTTATTTGAAATTGTTTGAATCTGTTCACCCATAAGAAATTTTCCTTTTTTGTTTTAGAACTGAGATATTTAGCAGTCATGACCAATGATCTGAGGTTGTCTCACCACGTCATGTGGTTGTAGCTGTTAATTTTCCAGCAAAGTACAGTCTATATGAGGAATATGAAAACACAATGTGAAATTCATTTTACTTTCTTTTTGCAACTCCAAAGCAAGGAGCTAGTTTAAACTGGTTTACACAGAGAGGTAAACACTCCTAGAGAATGATGGCCCTCCACCCCACTACAGGATAAAATCCCTTCTGGAAGTACTCACCTCTGTAAATGTTGGGAAAAAGGTCCTTAGAAGATCAGGTTCTGCTTGACCATGAGCTTAATCAAATACAATAAAGCTGAATCATTTTTCCCCCTAATACTCAGCTTTCCATAATAATAAGCTTTCAAGTCAAGGATTAAGACCAAGTTTCTTCACCTAGCTGCTGTCACAGTCATTATAGGAAACAGAGGTTTTGGGCAGGATTTTTTTACTGTAAGTTAAATACTCACTGATTCTCTGCACAGCAATTAGAGCAGCCAGATAGTGGTTGGCTTTGGCTCCTTTCTCAAGTTAAAGTCAACTTCTACCCTCTTGCCAAGAAAAAAGTCAAGTGCATGTAAACATAAAAATGAACTTTTGAAATACTTGAAGTCTCATAATCTTACTTATATAGCTCTCCTTATTTTCACAATGAATAATTTAATACTTCACAAAACAATACAAGAAACCAATAGAAACACAGAAAATACATTTCACCAAAAGGGGATCTGTTAGCTTCAGCTACATGAGTAGCAACAGCATTTCAAATCAGTATGTAAGAACTTGCTCTGTTCCTGGAAGCTGTTTCAAGCTGTGGGTTAAGAAGTCGCTGCTGCTGGGACATAACACTGTCAGGCATTGAACTTTTCCAGCTGCCACTTCAAAATTTCTTCTGTGAACATGATATTCTCCATGGTGATGGCCAAGAAATTTCAGCAATGACTTGTTTCACAGTTCTTGGAAAGAGCACAGGTTTGATGGCACAGCACAGAGATATAATTTTTAATGCTGTAAAGTATTAGCTTATGGTTTAAAGAACCTAAGTCAAATTATCTAAATAGCTCAATTACCCATGAAACTGCTGCTGACTGAATGTTGCTCTCCACGGTTTTGATGCTTCTGCTTGATAAGAGCAGTAAGTCCTCAAAGCCACACATAGTAAAGTAAGTGTCATGCAACAGGTGGCATACTCTGTGTATCTTGGTGTTCTGAAGGAGGTACGTGAGGATGTGAGGAAGACCTGAGTGTTCAAATGTTCTAGGTGTGCAGATAAGCTGACACAGCCCTTAGCACAGACTTTGCTTCCAGGAGAGAGCAATCAAAATTTGTACATCTGTACACTCTGAAAAGCAACAGGTAAGTACATAATTTCTTTAGCCTTATATGCTAATAACTCCTAATTTCTTTTTTTATTCTGTCTTCTCTGTGCTCTGCACTCCCTACGAAATTCAGCCTAATCCTTCTTCTAGCCAGAGCATGGGTATTTGGCAGAGATTGCAGAAAAGTAGTCTGGCAATTGGATAATTATTAAAATTATCACATAGCTCCAATTCCTCTCATTATTATGGAATATTTCTTTTAATGGGTAGGAACATGAACCTATCCCTTCCTTGCAAGCTCTGCCTGTTTTTGAGAGTAGCATTTATTCTACAAAGCTTAGATTTGGCTACACAGCACGGTGGAAATTCACATAACTACTACTGAGTTATCCTTTCCACTACCTGCCTCTCTGTGCTGGTTAGCTATGGTGCTGCTGGTTTTATGGCAGTGGAATTTAGTGGCTGTGAAAGCTGTTGCTGTGTAAGGTGCAGTAACAGATCCCCAGGTCCAGTGCCTCTTCCCAGCTAAATGCTGGGTGACCTGGGCTGCTTCCCAGGATCACCCAGTCATGCAGCACCAGCAGCTGTCTGGGCAGTTTTTCCTCAAAGCTGGTTCTGGCTGTGGTCTTGTGCTGGTAATCCCCCAAGCCTTTTGAAGCCTCAGCTGAATCCTCAGGTCCTAGCTTGGCTTCAAGGGATGCCTCAGTTGTGCAATAGGAACTATTCATTCCCCTGTATTTGCAGCCTATGGATTCCTCTCCTTCAGCAATGTGTGCTTCTGGTCCCCCACCAGCTCCAGCGTATCCAGCACAGCCTTTTTACCAGCAAGGACTCCTAACATTTTGGTTGGGAATTCTTCCCCACTGCTGCCTGCCTTGCTGGACTGACTCAATGTTTTGTGTGGCAACTGCTAAACTGCTTTGCATCAGCACCTGGTATAGGGAAAGAAAGAGAAAAGCAGTGTCCATTACCCTGGGAAGGGAGCTGTGTGCTGCAGCACCTGAGCTCAGCAGCAGCAGGGAGCTTGGAGAAGGAAGGGGGCAGAAATGAGTACCTCAGGCTTAAGGTGACTTGCAAATGACACTGCTGAGGTGTCTAGGCCAAGTGTTGTCACAGCCCTGCCTTGTCCTCCTTGGGCTGCTTCCAGCCTGGTCTCAGAACTCGGTTTGACCTAATCCCTTTGGTCTTAGAGTATTTAGCCATATGCTTCTCTAGGGATCTGGAGGTTCTCTGTGGATAACTCTGTACCCTCTGTCACCTGCATGCCTTACATCCAGTGTCCCCAGGAGCAAGTAGATGGCTTCAGTAGGCCAGAACTGAGGCACATTTGACCAGAAGTTCTTCCAGACTTCAGGATAAGTGTGGATTGACAATTGTGTGTATGTATACTCTGGCACAGAGTTAACTCTGCTATCACATATGCTTCCATGACAGTGTGACAAGGCATGTATGCTGCTCACTAGGTTAACAAAATAAGCCTGGGTACTCTGTTCACTTAGATAACTGTACCTTTAACTGGTCCATGAAAATTTTCACCAGCTCATATCTTACTACATCCTGGATATCAGCATAATACCAGTTCCTGTGACTGGGAATTATCTACCTCTACACTACTTTGTTCCTGGTAATTAGAATGACCCTTTGTCAGAGCAAATGCTCTTTTTCTGCTGCTTTTTTTCTGTGCTCAGGCAGATCCTCGAAGCCTGGGGACTGTCATCCAGGTTTCCAGAGCTGTGCTGTCAGGAGGCTCTGTGGTGTGCAGCCTCCTGTACAGCCTGACTGCATACTGGCACTGAACCAAGACCTTCCAGAACTGACAGCCGGAGTAGAAGATGATGTATTATACCTACTAATTTCTGGATTACTGCACAGCAGTTTACCTATTTAAATTCTTCTGTGGGATTGGGGACTGCCATGGATTTCAAACAGCTGTTCCCAACCATTGACACTTTCAGAAGGTAATAAAGCTAGCTGCAAATTGACCATTGAATAGCAGGAGGAAAAAAATTGTAGAAAATCAGCTGTCACTGTTGCACAGAAGGAAGCCCAGCATCCTCTGCCTTTAGTGTGAAGTAACAGAAGTTTGGTTTCCTCCCTCTTTCTAGTGAGTTTGAATTACTAAACTTCTCATGGGAGTCGTAAATTGAATTTGAACTTCTTAACTCCAGATCTACAAAGTATGTGAAGCAGAGAAGAAATCCTTAGGCATAGACAATTTCTATTTCCTGGCACAAAGCACTATTGAATAAGTTACGAATAGGAAGCAGAAAAAAATTTGCTTTTAAATCCAGGCAAGTACTTATTATCTGGGCTTTAGCTGTGTATTGCTTCCCAATTCCATTGCCATGGACAAAATGGGTCATTAGGTTTCTTTCTGCATTTTTTCCTTCTTTCTCCTGGGAAATGTTTCATTTCTCATTCTGCCTTTTTACTCTTTTTACTTACATGACACTAAACAAAGACATTTGTACCTTTTCTTCTCTGTATAGCACTGAGGAGAGATAGATTTTGTTTACCTTTTTATATATTTTGAATAGACCCTATCCTGCTCATATAAATTGCAAAACTGTTTTGTTGTAGCTTCTGACAACCTCATTAGTTTGTTACCAGAGGCAATTCATTACAAACCTCACAAGAAAAGCAGCCCAAATATCCCTGTGTTGGTGCACCACTGAGAGCCAAAGCAAATGGAAGAAACTAAACTCTTTGGGTTTAGGATTTGGTAGGGAGGGACTTTTTTAGTAGGAATTAATGAGATAATGGAAAAGGTTATATAAGAACTTGAAGAACATATGCATCTTCTGTTCATCCTAGCTCTATGCATTAATTTTAGCTGAATCAGTGCATCCAGTCCTTGATGACTGCAGGATCTTTTGTCCTGTGAGAACACTATTTCACTACATATGCAAGTTTTCTTTGTGAATTCTTTCAGTGAGGGGAAAAAAAATTAAGCAAAGGCCTGAGCTATGTCTTTTAACAGTGCTGCTGTTTTAAGAGGCAGTTCCTGGGGAAGCCTTGTTGGTAGGAAGAATGGGAGTTTAGAAAACAAGCATGTGCTAATCAAACAGGAGTGTGAGGTGGATAACTGCCTATTTTCACCAGAAATTGTAAGCGAAACATCCAGTTAGGATTTACTGGAATATTTGACAAGGGATAAAGTCCTCACTGCTGTGCTAACATGTTCGTATCCCAGTTCGTGGTCTGACACATCTTCTGACAATGTAGCCTAATACTTGCAGTATGTTTGCAGGGACATGAGGGAGAAGGTTACAAAGCAAATTTTATCCTTCTAAAGGTTATGTGCCCAAGGCAGTCTCTCCATCACTGCAGAAAGATACTCCAAATTCCCTCAGTAATGTTCTGTACAGGATAATGCAGGACAAGCATCTCCTTCCCTCTCTTCTCTCTCCCTTCCACCCTCCCTGGGACAACAGATGAAACTTAAGGAGATTAACCTTCTTAGTCTAAAGCAGAGCATGGCACATAGTTCTCAGAACATTAAAGTGACAGGATTTGGAAAAAAACATGAAATCTTCATAAATAATCGTGAAAAAGGTGAACTGATAATAAAGGCTTTGTGCTTGTGACTCTGACGGCTGCCTTCAGCCCTAATGGGAAAAATAATTTGCAAAAGGTAATTTTCTCTGTCTGTTTCCAAAAAAAAAAACCATATGAGCACTGATTAGTTTTTCTGGTAATCTGTCAAGCCACAACTGGAGTGAAATCATTACTTTATTTCATGTAGGGCATCAAATAGTTTTCTCCACATTAATTCTCAGCCACCAGTGACGCTGGTTACATCTGAATCACTGACCTGGAAAAGCTCCGAAAGTTGCTGCCAATTCCCCAGAGCCATCCAGATTCCCAGTGAGAGACAATCGTATGGGAGACCAATTAAAATAGCATCTGTGAATTAAATAAATCTGTAAAAAGCATCTACTTTTCTCTGCAACGTGCATGGAAATTAGCAGAGAATTTTTAAGTAAATGCCTGATGAACAAATAAGCTTCTCTGGGGAGGAGGGTAGTAGATAAATCTCCTCCTGTATAAGCTTGGAATAATGAAAGAATAAATTATTAATTGTTGAAGATTCCACTTGGTATAATTTGGAATTTTTTTGGTTAAGATTCATTTCAACTTTTTTACATAGTAAAAAAAATAATCTGAATGTCTGAAGAACTAAACTGACTTCTCTAAATATTCCTGTTAAATACTTCTGGTAGAATTTTTGTGTTTTCTACTTCAGTTTGGAGAATCCAGATTCTGTATCTTTTGAGGAACAAAAATTCCTCTTTCCCCACACAGCACTAGACACCTTGTCATTACTTCCAGTTAAAAGAATGATGAATGGTGTCATTACCGTTTGATAGTAGTTTAGGATGGATTAGCCTGCAGTACTAAATCAAAATTGTGCAGACACCTTCAGACATATAGATTATTTCTATCTTTTTATTGTGGTGATGCCTTTTGATTGTTCCTTAGACTATGAGAACTGAGTTTTCATCTAGACTCATGAGTACATGGGTTTGATAATTTAGCATTATTGTACTGCTGCTATATTTTATCATCACTAGCCTTAGCTTTTATAGATTTGATCAACTGCTATCCAGAGGTAGGTTTTAAGCAGTTTCTACCCAAAATTGATTGGCACAGGAAAAGAGGGAGATTTGACAGGAAAACTAAGCCTGTTCATATTCCAATTTGTTTTCAAGTTCAACATTTCAAACTGTATGTTTCTACGTAATTAGTTGTACAATTGGACTTCATATCTTGCAGCTCCTATCAGTACTAATATAGGAGCAACAAATGCTCAGTATATCAAAGAATAAACTTTGAGTGTTCTGATGCAGGCATGGAAATGGACAGTTTGTGGTGATTGGCAAGGCAGTTGGTGAACACAGGTGTTTCTGAAGCTCCTGCCTGTCTGTAGTTATTTGTCTTGCAACAGGCACTTGCCAATAAATCCACTCTGATGGTGATCCTCACGACCTCTAATTTTCTTCCCTGCTCTCTTGCCATTTGCCAGAGATGCTTGGCCACTGCTTGCCAAGAGAGAACAACGCCCCCCAATATGGTCATGTGTGTTCTACACCTAGAGCTAAGGCCCAGGCAGGGCTGTAGCAGATTGTCCTGTGGCTTTTGGAGACCTCCAGAGCCTGTAGGTTTTTTAGAAGTTTGTCAGTGAACAGATTTGCCACCCACAAACGTACAGGTTGCTTCATGCATGTCAGGTTACTTAATGTCAGATTTTTTTGCGAGACAAGATGAAGGATAAATTAATAGGTTTACCTTGAAAACATAGCTTTGCAAATGTGGAAAATGTTATTTTTAATTTGCATGTTTGTTTAATGTTAGATTGCAGCTGCTCTAGACATTCTTGTGCTTTAAACAGATAATTGCACTCTACAAACTTGAAAAGTTCTAAGATATGGCACAGGCAACCTGTCCATTTTCAAGCTATTATTTAATTAACTCTCCTTCCCCCTTATTAGATACTGGTTCTTGGAGTACTGTTGACCAGAAAAGATCCTTCAGCCTTACAGATGAGAACATTATAGATGAGACAGTACTTAGACTATCATATGGCCTTAATCTGCTAATGCTTATCCTTTTGGCAAAATGTAACTTTATCTCTGTTCGTAGCTGTCACATCCCAGTCTCTTTGCTTCCATCAAGTTCTTTATGGCACTCTCTAACAAGTCCTTAACTTTAACAGACACTGGGTCTTTCTCATGCATCAGAGCCCAAAACCTTGGCACCTGTTTAGGTACTGAGCTGCACGCTTGGAAAGCTTTGCTCAAGTGGAGCACATGCAGCCTGGCACTGCCGTGGCGCTCTCCGGAGGTGTGTGTTGGACTCCAAAGTTGGCAGTGTAGACAGGGAACTGCTGTGTTGTGCTCATGCACCTGCATGTGCAAACTTGTCACTTTCTGTGTGATAAATTGTATCTCTCCCATTCCATCTACCTTGGATGGAATTAGCCATGAAAGGCACAAAAATTTCATGCCTTTCTGGCAGAAGATTACTGTACTCCTGATGTAGTAGGGGTTTGCTTTCTTGCCCTAAATCACTACAGCTCTGTGTCTGCAGTGAGTTCTGGATCAGGCTCTGTATTGTTGTCCTTGTGTATTTGTACATAGAGAACACTAGTATCAGCTTCTTGCTTGTTATTTTTTTCCACAAGTAACACAGAACTGGAAATGTCCCAGTGCTTGCTACCAAACACTAACATGTTTAACCAGCCTCTGTTTGAACAGATTGTGTCTCAGGAGTTTATTTGCTTTTTGCAGACATATTCTCAATTCTTTCCAGGTCTTCTTAGCTACCATTTGAGAAACAGAAAAAAAATACATTTTGATTATAGCTATTGATCTTATACTTTAATCTTTGCTGTTCAGATACAGGTATGCCTTGCATATACCTTGACAGACACTGAAGATTTATGGAGCATAAAAGAATTGACCCTAAATTTAAGCTCTTGGTATTTTTTTCCTCCTCATTTAGGGTTTACTTTATTATTCAATGGATGGACTAAAACTAGCTCCCTCAAACTAGTTCTTAAGAGCACATGTACAGAAATAGACCTATCGTGCTATTTACTTGGGGTAAAATCATATTAACATTAATGCTTCATAAGCAAAAACATATTCTGTGAATAGGTGATGTGTGAGTACCCTGAATGAAAGGTAATTTTTTTGTCCCAAGTCTCAGAGCAAATTAAAGCTTGTCCATGCTGACTGGTTTTGACTGATAGGAAGCTTATGATCTGTGACCCCCTTGCCAATAAATAGATATTTTTACAGCATTTCTGAAAGAGTTTTTCATAAAGGATTATATATTCTGTAGGGGTTTACTACTTATCCTGCAGTATTGCTTGTTATTCCTGACACTTGCTTCACCATGTCACCTGCTTCTGCAGAGGGAAAGAGAAAACACCTTGTTTTGTGGAGAGTAGTGAGCAAGCTATAGGAGCCAGCAAAAGGGGAAATCTCCTGAATAGACATTTTTCATGAACAGTCTTCCCTCCATCTATCCTTCATTAATTCATCAGCCTTCATTTCTTCTGCCAGTAGACCTCCTTCTGTCCTCTAGGGTCCATTTGTCTGGTTCTGACTGTATTCAGTAGATGTGATGAGCCCGTGTCACAGCTGGCCACAGAGAGCAGTGGGTTTCCGACTGCAATACTCTTTTGGCTGCTTCCTCATGATTGCTTGGACTTAGGCAAAGCAGTCTTAGAGGACACCTGATCCCAACTGCTCCAAATCTCGACACATACTTGAACATTTCCTAGGGGCATCTGAAGGTTTCCATGTTAAAGGGAGTTGTCATATGTGCTCAACAAACCTCATACCTTTGTCTGTATAGCAACATTGGAAATGTTTCTTCTTGTCCTGTGCCAAAATGGCCCTGCAACAACTTTTGTCTGACGTGAATGAGGTGTAAATGGCAAGAGTAAGATAAACCCTTGGTTACCATGACAGCAAATACATTAGGAGAGCCTGAATAGAATCACCAATTCTGTGACATCTTCCTATTCTGGCTTCCCCTTCTGAATGTGCTTTGCACACCATCCACTGCTGTTTACTCACAGGATTATTTTCAGCTTACCCAGGTTAAGGTAAACTCTATCACCTCCTTCCATTCTCTGAGGCTGTAATGACACTACTTTGCTTATGCTTTTGCACTAGATCAGTCTTGAGTGTTGTTTTTTTTACCCTGAGTACAGTGCTGTACAGACTTCCTCTCTATAAACCCCACTGAAAATCCTATATTCTGAAAAGGAAGGGAACAATCTGATCTAACCACTGCCAGAAAAAATGCAAAACAGCCCAAGATGAGTGGAGGCTACCACTAATAAGTCTCTGCTGTTCCAGTCACCTTACCGGCATTTCCAAAGTTTGCATTCCTAACTTTGGATCTCAATCTGCAATTACCTTGGAGGTGGATTTGGAGTAGACACTAATCAAGCACTATTAAGCAAAACTCATTGTAGGTGGTTTGCCTGGATGGAGCTCTGTTGTTTTTCCTAATAGTCAGCACTGTGCTTCCAGAAGGGAGCACCAATTATTGTCTAATAGACAGTATAATACATTTACATATTGATTTTCATGGGGCAGGAAGGATACAACTTTGTTTTGATGGATAAAGGGTGCACAGACTTACAGAAATTCAGTGCCAAACAGAAGCCTCACTAAGCACAAAATATGGCTTGGGCTTTTTTACTTTAAAGGAATGTCTATTCTGAGGTGGTTTCATGGCAGTTGTTATTTATCAGTCTGATGATCAGAATTAGACAATTTATACTGGAGCCATGGATTTGTAAAACCATCAGCAAGACTTCGAGATGCTTCTTGATTTATTTCCTTACTTGGACCATACAATTTTCCTCTAGAGGGGCTGCTGCATGGACCAGAGTCCTCAGATGCATGTTGTAGAGTTCTAGTAAGTATTTATTTATGTTAGTTCTTCTCTCAGGTAGTGGCCATCCTGTGTAGGAGAAAATCAAGAGCACTCCTAATAGGAATGAGAACTCTGAGAAAGGGGAAGGACACTCCCTGGTGTGGAGGTTCCCAAAGAGGCATGAGAACTTCAGCCCTGTGGTGTCACAGCAGGATCCAGGATTACTCCAATTCCCATTCAACTGATGAGAAATGCATGAACACTGATACTCATGCTGGTACTATTAAAAAGGTGATTCCCCCAAACTGGCATTAGCATTCCAGCACAACTCTCCTTGTGTTTGCTGTTTATTAGGTTTTATCTCCTCTTGCTTGAATAGTTCTCTTGGATATGCATTCACTCTTTTACAGCTTTCTCGGGGGCAGTGACATTATTACAGAACATTTGTGTGTTTTGGGAATTTAAATAATTTAAATACACTGGGACTTGTATGAAAGAACTTTCCAGTTTAGCAGAAACCATCTTAGTGTGGATTTTCAGTTCTCATTAGTTGATCCAGCAAGGGAGCTTGTTTCCATATAACCTGTGTTGGACACTGTAGCTCAGCCATAGTTGGAAAAGTCCTTTTCATGTAGAGAAGTAGTTAAGATGTGCATGTGTTGTTAGACATACATGGGGCTTGATTAATTAATTTCCATACTATCTGCCATCTCTCATTCCATCACTAAATTTCACAATATCAACTAAAGGATCCCAAAATAACAGAAGAAATGCTGAAAAATGGAGATAAGGAGAATCTTCCACTCACAAAACTTGTGCTGTGTCAAGTGGACTGTTGTGAGAAATGTGTGTGCCAATTAAGAATTGGTAGAATGTTATACAGCCCAAAGAAAAATGTTTTTAATTAGCATTATTCTCCAGGATTTTTTGAAAAGGGCATATTTTAATATTCCAAAAGATTCATACGGTTAAGTGCCTAGAGCCCTGACATGTTTGGAACTGATACTACACTCACATACAATTTAATCTCTTTCATTCCAAGTTATCATTGAGGGATGTCATGCTTGTAAAGCCAGCAAAGAACATGTCTGCTGTGGCCTGCGGGGTAGAGGAAAAAAAAAATATATTTCATAAAATTATGTATATATATATATACATTTCATATATAGATGTGTGTGTATGTCTATATATATGTGTTTTTATATTATTATTATGGAAGAAATATATAAAATATTTAGCAGGAACAACAGGAAACTGACAGCTACCCTCACAGACATGGTGAGAATAAAAGGTACTAATATTGCTTGCCAGAGGTTGGAGTTACAACAATGGGTGCAGATATCTTAGTAGAACTTAGAAAATTCCAGATTTAATGCTATTGTTCCTGTCTAAATTGTTGGAAGATATAGGTTTGTATGCTAATTACATTTTTATCTTTGTCTTTCTTTAATAGTTTGGAAATTCCAATCAGTGATTGTTTTTCTCAGTATTTCAGCATCTGTTTTCTTTAATAAAATCCCTGCATGATTTGTAGCTCATTCCTCATTAGCTCATCCTCCAAACTGTTGTCAAAACCACTTAATCTGTTGTTCTGTCCAAATAACTAAAAAGGAAAGCAAAAAGACATAAAGCTTTCTTAATATTGTTTGATATGAACAGATTTTAAAACAAAACAGTGCTACCAAATCTACCAACATGGGTGGTACTGTCTCATTTTCTTCTGATGGCTCTACATCTCAAGCCTCTTGGTTATTCTTCTAAGCACTGTATCATGTAGGCTTAATTTCCTTGAGCAATCTGAAACATTAACCTAAAAAATATTAAAATATTTCTTGTGAGGTCATGTTTGAGTGAGTGATCACGTTGATCAGCAGAAGCCCCAAACCCTAGTCTGGTTCATTCCATTTCTTCTCCAAGTCTTTGTGACAGGTTTGAGTAGCAAAGGTGTCTTTTCCAGAACACAGCAGAGGCAGATGTCCTTGCTCCAAAATCCCAAAAAGTTTTTTTTTTTACACAAACAAAAGTTTGCAGCTAGCTGGAGTTGAATATATATATATATATATATGAGTATATAGCGAAATGTCTTGCTTTCTAACACAAAGGCATTTCATTTCTTTGCCTTCTTTAATAGAAATGCTGTGTCTCAGCAAGATAATTTTTGTGTTTGTTTGTTTGGCTTCTGCCTGTTGCCAGGGATTTTTTTCAATACCCATTATGTTTGTGTTCAGATTGTATATTATTTCTTTTTGCATTAGGCTGTTCATTTATGGCAGGCACACAACAGCAGAACAGGAAAACAATAAAGAGATTTTTACAATGTGGGTAAAATATGTGAAAAGAAATACTATTTTTCTTTTTAGGAGCCTTTTATTAAGCCAGAAATTTCCTCCAGGGGACAGACAAAAGAGAGATCCTCACACTCTATTGCAATGTGTATTAGCTGGTTTGGTTCATCTTTCATTTTGAACTGGCTGTGGATACAAATTGAAACCTTTCCAAACAGCCTGGAATCTTTCAAGCCTCCCAAAACCTGAACATCCATCTGCAGCTAATTTTGCAGATGATTCATCTCTTGTCTTCAAAGATGATATGGGTGCAAATTATAATCGCACTAAGCCATCTCAAACTTTTGAGATATTCAGCAGAATACAAATATGCATCTGTTTTCTTTACAACAGACTGAACCAAAACTTTAACGCTTAATCCCCTGAGCTCCTGGAATACTGGGTGTTCTGTAGTGGTGAAAAACAGCCCAGTCATTGCCGTGCTTTTCCCTGACTCTTGGTGTCCATACTGAGTGCCAAGTCCATCACAGTCACAATTTGTCCAAGGGCAGAGATTTCAATTGTATGTTATAATGCAAAAGAGCATTTCAACAGATGCCCAGATTACAGCCAGATCTGCTTCACAACCTGGCTGAATAATTCTGAGCCTACTCTGTGTGCTAGTTTGTAAATCTTTGTCTCACATTGGGGAACAGCTGGCTGTTCCACTGGACTCAGAGGAAGTTCCTTTCCTATCAGGAAAGGTGTTTGCAGCTTGGTCTGCAGTACACTGCCTTTCCTAATCCTGCCTTTCTACCACCTTTCCAGCTTCTCCTTTGGTATTTGGTGTACCTGCTGCCCCTGTCTCACCTGTGCTCTCAGACATTGGCTAGGCACAAATATCAGAACAATACACTGCTTATGCAGTTGTAAGGCCAAGTTTTGGGTCCACGTCTGCACTTTTGAGCAGGGTAAATCTCCACTGTTTCACTTCACTGTCAACAGTACCTGATGAGAACTTCTAAAATGTTATTTTGGTTTCCAGTCTTTACTTGTGTCACCTTCCTGATTCAACACTAATACACACCACAGAAGATCTGAACTCTTACTTCTTCCTTTCACTGACACTTCTTGCAGGTGCTTTTCTCTGCTTTGGAGATGCTCTTTCCCACAAGCTCTGTAGCCTCCTCAAAGGTGTGTCACAGACTGGCTCTCAGGGGATGGGCTCACATGGGTCACCATCTCAACCTTCACCAGGACGTGGACTGGTACAGGTGACATCTCTGTCTGATTCTGGCCAGAGCAGCTGATGGTGGCTCACTTTTCATACAGCTCTGTTGAGAAGCTCTGAGAGGTGTTTAGTTTCTGTTGCAGGGTAGCTTTGGCACTGAGTTAGCTTTCAGGAACAGAAGGTTTTCAGCTTCTTAATGGTCCTACGTAATCTTAATTTTACACACTGTTCTTTTTCAAAAATGCTGAGGATTCCGCCTCTGTCCTAAATGTCACTTCCAGTTTAGGCAGACCTGTCTAAACTACACTAGATATTATCTGCTTCCCTGATGTTTGCTTTTGTATTCTGTGTACTAAATTCACAATAAGCAGCAAGGGATCCGAGCTGGGCTGGGATATGCAGTCTGAAACAGCGGGTGCTGAGGTTGCTCTCTCTCAAAGGATGTGTTGCATTGGAGTTGGATATTGTTTTTTCTGGCTCTGAACTGACCACTGCTGTTACCTGGCGTGTATTGGACACTTTCTCAGGCATCACCCTCCAGTCCAGCACATCCCAAAGGGATGCAATTTGTGCACTTTGAGAAAATCCTGTGTTGGGGGGTGAATTAAAACATGTAAGGACAATTGGGAGATTAGTTCCAAAACAGCACCCAGGTCCCAGCTGACAGAGATCTGACTCAGAAATCCCCAGAAATGAAAGTGTGTGCAGGCTGGCATGTATCTTTTAAAACTCATAGAAATAAGAAAGTTCATATCTGCTCTGTTAATTCCTGCCCTGTGATGACCCACAGGGTGGGACTGTCTCGTCTGTGTGGGACACTTGGCCCTTTTAAATAAGACAATCTCTTTCTGCCCCGGAGCTAGAAGTACATGGATTTCTAGGTTGTTGGCATAGTTTTTGTTTTCTTGGGTTTTTTTTTTTCCCCTTCCTTCTGAGCTTTTCAGCTGCTGAAGATTTCCTTCACTTCATTACTGCAGACAGCAAGATCCCCTTTAGGGGTCATAAGAGAGTTTCTGGTCCCATTATTTAGGGATATCAGCTCCATATCTAAGTGCCTAGTTGATTTTGTTACCACATCGATGGCAAGATCTCGAGCCGTTTAAACAGTCAGGTTGTTGCTTTGCTGTGTTTCAGCTCTTGAGCTGCTGCCTCCCATCTTGAGTGAGCCATTTTTATTGCCAGGTTGTTCATTTACAGTAAATCATCGGAAAGTGGCTGGGACAAAACAGATCTGCATGGAAACTACAAGATCCGGGTTAGAAATTAACATTTTCTGTACAATCAGTCCCAAAACCCACATGCTGGTAATACCTCAGCTTTAGCAGCTCATTGTCAGCTTCAAATGATCCAAAAATCTTTGAGTTGCAATTGTATTTGTGTGTACTTTTGTTTTCATATATGCAGAAATATATTTTCTATACCTTATGCATAAGTTAGAGTGTGGCAAAATGATTGCTTCTTTTTTAAAAATATCATACAGGAAGTATAGAAATATACTGATTTCACATATCTTTGTGGTTCTATATAAAACTTACAGCCAGAAATGCTAGCCTGGAACAGAAAATCAGAATGCAGAACAGAAACATTTTGTATTAACTTGTAGATTAAATTGGTTGCATAGCAAATGTATTGCTGAGCTCTACATCTATTTGTGTTTCTGCAGTAGAATATAACTTCTTAATTCACTCTGCCTCTGAGGAATGCCTCATTCTACAGGAAAAATGGAGCACTGGGAAGTTAGTCTTGAATCTGCCGTTGAGATTATTGACTTAAGGGAGGAGACAAAGGAAAGGAGAAGGGATCAAGGTACTTTGGGAAGGAACAAAAAGGAGAAATAGAAAGGGGGGGAAAGTTACTGGTCTATTGATCACTGCAGTTTGTCCTGAATTCTCAGTTATCTCAATTTCTACAGGTCTTGCTGGGTGTGGGCCTCTGTTCTGAGTGCATCTGTGTGTGCAAGGGGGTCTCATGGCCAGCAAGTGGAGTTGGACCACAGAACAGGGCTCATGTGCCTGCAATGCCAGCAAAAAGAGCAACTGTGTGTGCATCTTGCTGGCTTTACAAGCAAACAGAGGTGAAAGGATCCAGGGCAGGATACTGGATAGGCTGAGTGCCTGAGGCCAGTCACCAGAGGGATATCTAATATGCATAGGAAGCCAGTGTGTGTAGATATATGTAGTAATATATGCATGTGAATATTTTCCATGAACAGACTTTTATCCTGTGCAGCCAGAGAGGAAAACAAGAGGAAGCTGTTGCTGTTTGTGTGAGTGCTTGGTGCTTCTGTCTGCAGTGAGCTGCATAGCTGGCCCTGAGTCTACACATCTATTGGTCACATAGCTGTGTTTTACAGGCACCTATGAGGGATGGACACTCAGCCTTACTACTCATGCAACCTGGGAACATGGAGTGCAGCAGCCTTGCCTCTGTCTGGCTACTGCATTTGAGAACTCCTAATGTTTGCCACAAACTCTATGAATGCTAAAAAGCAATAAAGTATTCAATATATATTTTCCTATTATGACTGCTGAGAAATAACAGTAGGTCTTCACAGAAAAAAAATTGCACAAATTGCTTCAGACCTCCTGCCGCAATAATTTGCTGCACTGTTTGGTGATCACTGAAAGGCTAAGCCAGAGAACAATATTCTGTTCTGTACAGACAAGAACAGACTGGATTTTTTTTGTGTGTCATAACATCCTTTCTGTAACAGGCTGGAAAAATCTGCTGGAAAAAAAAAATTCTGATGAGGAAGAAAAGTTAGTTGGCTGAAAAAATGTTACTGAACAAACACACACTCCATTTCAAAGCAAGTTCTTGTGCAGATGATATACTGCCCTCAATTGGTACACTTAACTTCTGCTGACAGAAGTCCTGCTGCAGCTTGCTTATAAAACATAGTGACAGAAGGCTCAGAACAGTCTTCCATGTTAACCCTAGTGAGTACGTGATGAAACCCCACCAAATCAGCATGATGTCATTTGTTCTGCATTCTTTATTCATTTGTACCTTGCTTCACACAGAGCTTATTTGAGGGAAACGCTTCCAAACCTCTTACAAAAATCTAGACAGCAGCTCTTGAAATATGGCTGTGAAAGTACTTCACAGGGCTCCATTCCATTCACTGGCTTAGTTTGTGATCTTGTTGCTTGGTTTCCTTTTGAATAAAAGGGAAAAAAATTGTGCTTCCAAACCACCACAAGGTTTAGTCATGCAAAAAAAGTACAATATTGCTGTCAGAGGATAAACACCTCACAGAGCTCACTTCAAGACTCATTACCTTGACATCTTCTAGACAAGCAGCTGAACACCTATGAGATGAGCTGCTGTTTATGCCAGATCTGAGGTTCCTCCTCCCCACTGTCAGTCTGATCAAGCATAAGTAACATTGCATCATGTGTCTCCTGCAGGGGGTGAGGGGTCAGCAAATTGGCTCTTCTTGCACTGGAATTCATTTGGTTATGATCTGCTTCAAGCCTTACTCATTTTTGGGAATGGGCCATGAGTAGTTGTAGGTTAGGCAATAATTTGCTGACAGACTGGCTGTCAGAATAATCCGTAATTATGTTTTTCTTGGCCTGACTCTGGTGTCTCAGCAGCTACTGTCAAGACCAGCCTTAGGTAGACAAATCACTGCTGTTGCGCCACTGAAACCATTTCAAGTAACACCGCTATTACACCCACAGCCTCCAAATGATGATAGAGTGTCAGCAGGGAGGGTGGCTGAGGAGGAAATTTGCATTTAGGAGCATTTGGTTGCTGCTTTTCAGGAGAGTCCATTCCTGCACAGGCCCAGGCTCTTCCTGAAACCTAAATTCAGTATGTTCCCATCAAAATGTTCATTTAGGAACATTTCAATGGTCAGGTAACAGCAGCTGGGTTTCTCTTCCACATTTCCAGTGTGCTCTCTCATCTGACAATTCCCATAAAAGATCTTTTTCACTCATTCAAATCAAATCTAGAACTAAAGGCAATCCTCACCTCAAATCACAGTGTAACCTCCTTACTCCCACTGTCTCAGAATGAGAGAAGTTACTTTATGGATATAGCAGACCATTATTCCAGATACCCCAGTCATTCCCACCATGAGAGCTTATGGCAAATGAACCCAAGAGCTCATGTTGGAAACTAATTGGTTGCCTGAAATCATGCAGGAAAGGGGGCTTCACTGGGAAAAGATCATGATTTAGTTTGATGTGAAAACTGAACTTCCAGAGGGGCAAGGAGAGCTGCAGTTCCTCTGGCCCATCAGCCTTGGAGGAAGGTAACAAGTTCTCCTCTTGGTAACTTCTTTAACACATAAAGCAAGAGGTACAGCAATGGAGAAAACAGCTTTAAATTACTGCTTTAAGAAAGACAGATTATCCATCCACATTGCACTCCTAATAATTTTACTTAGTATGAAATTGACAGGTTTATATCACTACTGTGTTTCCTTCTCTTACTGTGAAAACACCAATGTTGTGATCAGCCAGTGGGGATTAGTTCACTGTGGAAAACTGATCCTTAACATTTGAGCAAATTTTTGTAAAATAAGTCTAGAACTTTTTCCTTTTTTCTTTCTCTTGACTCGATATTAGCCTTGCAGGTAAAATCTTGTTCCGATCTGAGGACAGCAATCAGTAATGATGTATAAGCTGGTATGTACATAATCTTTCCATTTTGCAGCATAGGTCTGCTGTCTTTTTAGTTTTTCTCATCTGACATTTCTTAGAAATGTCTCGTACTTTCATCTAAATCCAGTCTGGAGCTATTATATGATAGACAGATTACAGTGTTCATGGGCTCCCATACTGAACCAAGCAACAAATGAAAAATAAATCTTGCCTGATCTCGAGATTTTGTGGAAATGTAAGTATTTCCAACTGTCTTAATCCACAACTTTTACTTATTTTAAATGTCTTCTCTATCCAGCTTTCCCACACTACTTGTCTCAAAAACACAAGGAAGAAAGTGACAATAAGCATGAAATTTGTATGGCATTCAAGGGGGCTGGTGCAGCCACCTGCACTGCAGGGCTGTGAATGAGAACTCCCAGCTGGACCCCTCAGCCATTTACTGCTGTGATACTCTGCATCCATATCGTGTTACCTTCACAAATCTCAAGCTGGACCTTGCAGTTTTCATTCTTTTTTTCTGTTGTCCAGAAGTGCATGTTGCTTTTATTTTTGCAGTAGTATTTAATAATCCCCAGCAAGGATTAGGGCTGTGTTGTTTGGCACAGCACACAGAGACAATGTCTGCCCCTGAAACCCTACAACCTGGAATAATGAACAGCATATACCAGCGAAGAAAGTCAATGTGAACAAAAAATTGTGTCTCTTCATTCATTTTCACAGTAGAAATCAAAGGCCAATGTTTTACCTTGCCATGTGCCTTCTACTCATCGTTGTCATCCAACAATAGTGGCAGGAATCAGGTTATGGAACCCAGGAATGGTTTCTTAATAATGTGACACTTACCCAAGACTGACTTTAAGGTGACTGGATCAGTCTTGGCTGCTCTTGGCTGCAGCTCTGACCCCCTGTTGCCATGGGGAAACCTGTTACCCACATCTTCCATTCTTTGGCTGGGCTGGAACTGCATCAGATGCAGTAATTGACACAATTAATGAAGCAGGCAGTGATCAAGACTCATACTAAAGTTGCTTTGTGTCATTTCAGCATTAACACATATTTACACTCGCTATCTGTGGGTAGAAGTCTGTAAGGGTCTGAGAAACCTGCTGGTAAGAGGAAGTAATTATAAATATTATTCTTCTCAAATTGAAGAAAATGAGCATACTTAAATCTAGTACTTGATAAATAATAGCTGATCTAATAGAATAGTTTAAGCACAACAAATATCCTGAGTAGTGTCAGCCAAGGAAAGCAGGGAAATGCATGAGCTGGGAGAAGTGCCGAGTTTCTCACTCCCAGCATGGGCCCTCCAAAGAAACATCAGGGTGTGTTCATGGTCAGTGCAGGAAAGCTTTCCCACATTTCACTTGAGATCCAACTGCATTGTGCCAAAGAATATTTCCCTTGCTTGAGGTGTCCCTTCAGACTGTATATCATTATTATTATTATTATTTATTTATTTATTATTTATTATTATTATTACTGCAACAGCTGCAGGCCTGGTTGTGCTGGGAATTCTAGGAACAAGGGTGGTGGCTCTCACCCCTCTAATCTGCTGTCAGAGACAGGGTAGAGCACACAGCTGGGAAAAATGAAAGCTTGGGGTTGAGGTGGGATGAAGAAGTAAAAATTAGGCATTAGACTATGCAGTACTGGGCTGTTTATTTGCTAAGCTTTAATAGTTTTAATACACATCAACATATGTGTAATGTTATAAAGGTGCAGAAAAAAAAGGAAATTCACTCAGTTGTTATGTCTATGAATTTCTGGTCATTTTTCAGTACTGTAAGGGATTTTTAGAGATTGATCGGTATTGCCTGAGTTTTTTCCACCTGTCCTGTCTCTGATAGGCATTTGCAAAATGATTTTATGATGATGCTTTTATAATTCATCTCAGCAATATTTTGAGGCTGCTGTTAATCTGATCTAGAAAAAAAGAAATAAAGCAGAATTGCTCACTTCTAAAATTAATTTAAAGCTTTCTGAATGCCCGGATCACAAATGTTCCATATCTAATTACCCAATGCCCTCTTTCAGTGTGTCATTGTATTACTTTTTTTTCCTCTTTTTAATATTATGGAAATGTAAAATAACTTGACCTTGAATAGATACCTTGTGGGGATTCCTTTAATATATGCAGTGAAGTAGATGAATGCCCATTGATAGCTAAAAGAATTTTAGCTCTTCTATTTCATAACAGAGCTTTTCACTTCAAAAGCAGTAAAGTTTCTGGTGCTCATTCATTGCATTTTTATTAATTTGTAATATGTCAAATGAATAAGTGATCTCTCTTACTTCTGCTGATTAAAAAGTTCTATTAAGAACATAGATGATAAATATATATGATATGAAATTAACTGAGTTATAAATCCAAAATGTAGACATAATGTAATAAACCCACCTTTTCTTCAACATCATACTCCATTTTTTTAATGTGTAGACACCTATTGTCAGCTTAATTATTGTAAGGTAAGATTAACCTTAATTACTCAAGAAAAGTAAGACTGTCTTTGTAATAGTTAATTTTTAACAAGAAAGGGAATAGATCTATCTATAGTTAACACAATAAACATAAATTCAGACCTATGAACAAAAGACACACTAATAAACTGAAAGTAACCAAGTATATAGTTGGGGTTAATGCTTGACACAAAGAGGGATAACTTGCTGTCTTCATCTCAGAAATAAATACCATTGTGTCAGCTACCAGATGCACTGAGCAGAAATCTGATTTACTGGTGTGCTAGGGAGGAAGAGGAGTGGATTGCACCCTAAGATTTCAGAAAAATGGGCAGATGTCAAGCTTATTGCCAATTTTTTGAATTGTTTAATTCCTATGTAAAATAACTCTAAAATCATAAGCCAAGCCCAGCCATAGCAGGCCATAGCCAGGCAGCATCAGGGCATTAGGATAAATCCAAGCTTGCTTTTAAACAGCTCAGGTTTTGTTTGAAGTGTGGTGTTTGGGGTATGGTTTTTACTTTAATGGATTCAGACTATATTGATCCAGAGTCTGTTTCCTGTGAGTGAGCACTTTTAGGAAGTCATTAATTAAGCTACAAGCGGAGTTCCACTCCTGCCTACACAGGCACATGGGCTGCAGCTTTGGCTTTTGTGAGATCCACTGGGATCTGAGGTCTTGCACCCCATGCATCAAAGCTCCTGTTTATTTCCACATGAATTCTCCACATAAGGAGAGGCAGGATCCACAAACTATGGCAAGCCTCAGAAGAGAAGAGCAGTGCTGACAGCACCTTCATCCAAAAGCCAAAAGAAGATCTTTACCTGCTTGATTTGAGAGTCTGGGCAAGGGAGAAGCAAGTTCTGCAAAGGGCCCCAGCTCTGACTCTGCTCACACCTTGTTGGTTCTTGTGTGCTGGCCCTTCTGGGACCTCAGGTAGGACTGGCAGTGTCATCTTTGTGTCCCCTCCTCACTCAACTGTAGTGTGCTATATAAAGACTTTGGAAATTACATTCCACACCTAGAAACAAATTAGTTTAAAATCCAGGATTGGTGGGAAAGATCTAATTTTCCCTTATCAGACAGCATGTATGTATATTTGGGGGAAGGGGATAAGGGGAAGTGGTGAGTAAATTCAGGCCTGAATGTGGTGGGGATTTTTGGGTTGCAGGTATTTGTATGCTGGTGTTGCAGTCTCCATTTTCTCTCACCACAAATCTGGCTGATTCTCTTTTCCTCAGAGTGGAGCTTGATTTATTTTATTTATTATTTTTTCACACAGCTTTAGCGCAGTGTTTTTGTGGCAATTATGCAAATTATATGTCACACCACCACATATTTTCCACATCATTTGATTTGACCTTTAAAACTAATAAGAGAATTATCATTTTTATGGGTAATTTGTGTTTCATGGTACGAGACAGCAGGACAGGGACTGATGGGAAGAACATCAGAACACAGGAGTCATGTTGCAAGATAGGACTGGAAGGCCATAAGTAGGTATCCAGTATACAACTGTGGCTGCTGTGAGCTTCTGAAGAGTAGATTAGAAGATATATTGTGGAATAAACTTCCCAGAGGGGAATTTTCTTTCCAATGATCTTCAGTGAGCTCTAGGCTAGCCATTGTTCTTTTGGCTAATAATTGTTTTTAATACATTCATTGATGTCTTGTATAATCTATATATGGATGTGAATATGTATTTCAGGTAATGTAATACAGGATGTTATTCTTTCCATACAAATGTTGATAGGTTGTATCTCATGATACATGTGCATGTCTAATCCCACTTAATCATACCAAACCTCTTGCTGTATTTTCCTTAGTTAATCAATTCTGCTGGTTAAACATACGCTGAATAATTTTCCAGTTCTTTTTGAGGCTGCTATAGTCAACTTCTCTATGCATCCACCTGCTAAACTGCTTTGAAAGGCAAAATGCTAAAAGCAAACAGAACTATCTATATATTGTCTTCCCCAAGATGTACAAAGCAAGCATGATTGCCAATAGGTTCATTAACAGCACTGTAATACTCTACTTTCAGCCTCCTTCTCCCTCAGAAAGACCTCTGGAAAGTTCAAAGTGTCAAGAAAATTGTTGCAGAACTGTGATAAGACATGAAGTTCAAGCACTGAAAACTTCAATAACACTGGCTAAATGCCATATTAATCTAACATGTGTCAGGTAAGATTTTCTGTGTGTTTAGGATGATGCCTGGCAGGAGCGTAGCCCTGTGTGGGCTGTGGTTTGGGGAGAGGGAGGCAGAGTATTCTTCTTCTGACAGAAAATTAGTATTTCATGTGCACTCAGCTGCAATGGGAAATACCTGGATACAGAGCCCTAGGATGTGATGGGAGGGTTCCCAAATGGAATACTGTACACCAATATTTTGACCCCACTTTTCACTTCCCAGCTTCCCTCACGACTAATGTTTATATGATATTTTCTCCTCTTATTGTTTGATTAGTCATCAACAATTTTGTTGCATTTTGTTCCCTTTTTGCTCTTTCCCTGTTCTTCAGTTCCTCTCTAGATTTCTTTCTAACAGATGTTTGCCTGTACCACCACATTTCAGGTGGGTGGTTCTGTGTCCCTCCACAGCAGGGCCATGTGGAACTTCAACTACTTGAACATGAGGTTCTGCTCTAAGCTTATCATGCAGTGAAAACCAACCTTACAGTGTTAGTGTCAGATCAGAAATCAAACTAGAGTAAAAAAATCACAAGGGATTTCTGGCATAACCTGTTTAATTTTGCAGTTACATAAGACCTGTGAGTACCCTGTAAATACTCTTCTCACCTTGAAAAGAAGATTGCACCTGTTCTCTTCATATTGCTCTTTCCCCACCCTCTGTTTCTTTCCTCATCTGAGCATGCTTTTTCCCTTTCCTTGACACAGCATATCTCCAGGCTTTACTTCACATAAGAAATGTAACAAAAAATATGAAAACCATCTGATTTGAACATGGAGGTACCCAAAAACCCCATGCCAAATTCCAGTTTTTTCATGACAAATTACAAAAAATGCTAAAATCTTAGTAACTATAGCAGCACAAACACCACCACTACAATATGCCGCAACAGATTGTTCATATGTCACTATTTTTCCAAAGTTCCTTGGCAAACGTTTCCATCAGTAAACAAGTCAAGTGAAAGAATTGTAAAATGGCCAGCAAAACCCCTCAGATCTTCTCTAGGTAGTGAAATAATATTCTGCTACTTATCACTATTATTCTGTTCCTCAGCCCCTCTTCTTTCACCTGTGCTGACAGACTACAGTTGTCTTTGTTTCTGCCTTCCCAAGGAGGCTTATGCCTGTCATGCCACCATCCTCTTTATACTGCAAGTTTATCAAGGCATTGTCATGTCTAAATGTTGGGTCACATTCTCACCTAGGGAGAAAACATACACAGATCCATTAACTTCGTCAGAAAAATGATAAATTACATGAGCTGCTGAGCTGGCACTGCATGTTGTATGCAGCATGGCAAGCATCAATGGAACTGAAAAAAAACCAACATGAATAGTGCCAGTTCACTAACACTTAGAATGATGACTCATTTTTTTCCTATTATCTATTTTTCTTTGATGCTTAATGTGCCAGTATCATCAGAATTTATTGTTGGATTAAGTGCCTGGGGAATAGGCCAATTTATGCTGCATCTTAATGATGGGCAAATGTAAAGGTTTGGGAGTTCTTGATTATTACTGGAGTAATCTCTTGAAGTAGAAAAATAAGTATTTCTACCATGCTAGTACATATGGCATCTGTAAAACTGGAATTGGGATATTGGTGAGTTTATGGAAAAAGTAATCTGATTTACCAACATTTGAAACTGTCATCCTGGATCAGAAATGGAGGGGGTTTTGCCTGATTTTTATAACTACCTGTAATTTGAATGTTCCTAAAAGTTATATAAAATTACAGTAGAGTGCATTGTAACATTTGTCTCTTCATGTATTGAAATAACCTGGAAAACTGTAATATTCACTAAAACCAGTAGAAGCTTTGTTATGAGCTTTGAAAAGAATGAATTTAACTTCCAACTCTTTATGATTTCACTTAACACGTGAAAAATGTTCTGGCTGTGCTTTGACTTTGGCATTGGCTGGAGTTCCAAGTGGCAGGGATGGCTGAAAAAAAACAGTGTAAGAAGAACAAATATTTCATCAAACACCCAATCTGATTTTAAAAACCCCATAGATAAATGTCCAAATGTATATTTTAGTAATGAAAGGAAAAGGAGATATAACTGTCCACAGATACAAAATATTGTGTATCATTAATAATATAAAAACCTAACTTTTTAAAAATATCAAGATTATGGGGGTCATACAGAAGAAAGGAAGGAGGAATATTTTTTCTGGGCATTCGAGAAAATTAGAAGAGTCCAAGATACGTAGTTATGTTTAATCAAAATCTATAAGCAAGACTTAGGGCTGGAGCACAACAGCCCTTGCTCCCTTTTTATGACCTTCTCAGTCCTGAATTCTCTTTTTATGCACATTCTTGGGATGGGGCAGTGAGTGCCTGTGGAGCTGACTGCAAGGTGAGAAAAAATTTTAGATTTGGGAAGGTTGCATCGCTTTCCCTTCCCATCCCAAAGTAGGAATTGATTTAGTGTTCCTTTGCTCAGGAGGTGGTCATGGATTTACAGGCAAGATGGACTGTAAGGACAGAGCTTTTGGAAAGCTGCATCCATGCATCACCTTCCATGTTTATTTCTCTGAGTGCCCTTTTGCAGTGCTCACTCCTCTCCGTGCAGCGTCACAAAAGCTGTGGTGGTGAACTGAACTGGTGTCACAACCTGAGACTCCTGCCCTCACTAGCCTGAGTTCATCATGACAACATGAGCAACAGGACTTTAACCCTAACTTTTCTTCAAGGAGCCTACACAATTCACTCATAATTCACATGATGAAATAGTGTTGAACAGCTTGGTTTGCTCTCTTTCCAGCGTTTATTCCAATATATCAAAGCAGTGAGTTCCCAACAGGCTTTAAAAGGCAAGAGTACAATACCAACCCATGTGCGACCTTCCTGTTGATTTATTCTCATCAGCCAACAGGTGCCTCATACAGAGTTGAAACTAATAAATTCTGAAAGACAAAACTAACAACCTTACAGTGAAACATTGTCAGGGACAACTTCTAATCCCCTCTGTTTTTATAGCAGTGAAAAGATGAGAGGGGGGGAAAAAAAGAATAGAAAAAAGGGGGAGATGGGAGACAAAGAAGAAAATCCTGAAAGAGTTAGTGCCCCAGAGAGCTGCATAATGATTAACGATTCCTTTTTCAAATGATAAGTGATTCCTTCTTAGTCCTGGATGACAATAGAATCATAACTTCATCAAAATTACTTTGAATAGCCTCATTAATGACACATAGTCTTGGTTTATCCCTGCCTCAATGACTGATAATATTTTTCATACCTGCTACTGAATGTGTGTTTAGCTTTGTCCTCCTGATTTGTACAATGCATTCATACATATCAGATCATCTTCTTTTGTTCTTGGATGTTCAACAATTCAATATGATGATAGCAATAAAAGGGGAGTAAAAAAGGAGGAGGGTAAGATGAAGATTTCTTTTCAGGTCAAGCTAACTAAACAATGGAAAGGAAAGTGTATTATATCACCTGTAGAAAGCAGCCTAGTTCATCCAATTCTAGCTGCAGATAATATTTAGAAAGCACAGTCATTAAATATGATTTATTGAAGTACAATATTGCCTCTGTTGCTTAGACTAGAGGCATTTTCTTCTAAAATAGCTGATTAACAGAAGAAGCTCCCTTTAGAACAGCTGCACAGAGTATTCCTGTCAAGCCTCTACCTTGTATAAATATTTTTTAATTAATAGATGCCTTCATCAAATACATGAAAAAATTAAGCTGTAACTCTCACAGGAGACCCTGCTATTAGAGTGATTATTTTAGATTTAGTTTCATTTGCAGATGCTGTTAATTTATTTTTAATAGATCGCTAATTTAGTTTTATCTATTTCTTGTTCAGTTTTTGTAGATATTAGCAGGCTGTGCTTCCTTCAAAGCACACCAGCTTTCCCCTCCCTCTTCCTCCAGGCTCTGTACTCTCCACAGTGCATCTGTGTTTAAATTAGCTGGACCACTGCAGGCTGAGATAGTGATTCATCTGCACATCTGCCACAAGAGGGAAGTTAACAGTCTAGCTGAGGGACTCAAAGCAAAAAACAGCATTACCACTGCAAGTCATCTGTTCTGTTTGGCAAAGCAGTAGTCGTGTCACACAGGAGCAGGCTGCCCTTGAAGTATCTTCTGTCGAGTGAGTGGCAGTGGTATTGTTGAGCAGTACATAAACCTCCTTTTGTCAGCTTGCATTAACCACAGAATTGACTTGTCAGACATTTGTACTTGGGGAGAGAGAGATGAGCAATGTCCTGCCTCTAACAAAGGAAACATCAGTGCCACAGCAGAGAGCACAGATTCCAGAGCTGGCTTCTTGGAAAACTACAGCAGCCTGTTCAAAGTTCTCTGCTGTGGCAGCTCAGCTGCTTCTGCTTCATATGTGCTTAAATTGTGGGTGTCTGTGCAAATGGACAGGATGAGATGACTCCCAGAGCAAGCTGCCCTGTTCCCAGGAGCTCAAACAACCCTTTGCTTGGTGTCAGTCTCAGCAGTTTTAGATTTGTGCACATAGGATTCAGTGCACACAAGAGAATTTCATTGCTATGAACAGGCTAAGAAAGTTGTGTGGAGACCCCAGAGCAACCTTTGAGTATCTGAAGGGGATCTACGAATAAGCCAGAGAGGGACTCCTCAGGAACTGTGGTGTGAAAGGACAAGGAGTAATGGCTTCAAACTGAAAGGGGAGATATAGGTTAGCTATATCATATATACAGAAAAGAAAGAGTTGTAAAGAGTTGAGACACTAGAACAGTTTTTCAGTCTCAAAGGCTAGGTTGGATGGAGCTCTGAACCAGCTAGTCTAGTGGAAAGTGTGTCTGCTCATGGCAAGGGATTGGAACTAGATGTTCTTTAAGATCCCTTCCAACCTAAACAATTTTAAGATCCTGTGTTTCTACAAATATGGTGTTCAAGATAGTAAGAGATGGAGATAAATCTTCATTATCTCTTTTAGACTAAGACAAGAAGTGAAAGACTAGAAAGTCTCTTTGTCCTGGTTTTGATCTGACAGCTGTGATGCAGAGGGATGGCATGCCTTTTGGGGTTTTTTCACTCTCACAGCAGCTTTAAGAAAGAGCTATGAGATGAATCTAGACCTTCTTTGTCCTAATTCTTTGTTGTTTTATTACATACGAGTGGTATTTCCTAAAGGGCAGTGCCAATGTCTGGTCAGCTTTGCTCCATTGTAATCAACATGTACTTTATCATTGACTTTACAACAAGCAGAGTACACAGTCAGTTATAATAAGACAAAAAACTGCTGGTTTTATGTTGATTAAGTGAATAAGCTTCTCCAGCAGTGTGTCTCAGTTTCTAGCTGGGGATATCTCTGGATTTAATTTCAATCAGATCTCTTCTAAAAGGGATTAAAGAATGCTGGTTGTGCTAGGGACCATGGAACTTCTATCTTCTGGAAACATTTTTGTTTTACTTCTGTGGAGATAATTTTGAGTCTTACCACTCTTGGGCTGAATATGCACCAGCACCTGTTAGATTTAAGTGGTTTTCCTTGTCAGTTTGCTGTCTCAGTCAGGGAACTGAGAATGTTCATTCATAAACTTCTCCAGTAAATTGCTGGATGAAGACAGGTATTGATAATCATTTTTAAAGACATGCAATTAGTAAGCACATTATAGTAAAAGAACACAAATATTAATAAAAAAGAAGAAGGAAATCATGATTATTGTCTCCAAACTCAAGATAATGCTGGATTTTTTTTCTGTTATGTGTGTGATTTTTTTTTTCCCTCCATACATTTTTCTCACTTTTTTTTTAAGTGTGTGAAAGGTTTGGGTTTTTTTATATTAGTATCATCTCATGAAGTATGACCTGCTTCAAGATATTTTTATGAACATACTCCATTCAGAAAAACAGGATGTGTTTTCTCCAGCTGTGTTGTTACTTCTGTAAGTGGTTCCTCCAGAATAAGTATTTTCCTCTCCTGAAGAGTATGAAAGCAGAGATCCAAAATGGTTTCCCTATTTAAAGAAGGATAAATGTTTTATGAGATTAGCCTAACTGCATGTAGATCTGTGTGATCTTCCTGCACTTCTAAATTACCTCTTTCCTATGGCAGCTGTTATTATCTCTTTCACACGGCCTCTGTGCTACACAGTTCCTGTGATAACCTATGCAATCTTCATCCATTTAGGTAATGCTGAAGGCCAGCTGGATTGTGGGCACCACGAGAATCTTCCAAGACCATTTTTTTATCTAGGAATGAGATTCCTGTGGTTTGCCTGTTAATCTCAAATAGCCAAGGTTAAGTACATGTAGTGAAAAATCTATTCATAGCAACCTAATCTTATCAACACTCCTAAAATGAGCATAGGGATAAGTGTGCAGACATGAAGTCAAAGCACATCTGGCCCTTTTGTGTCTTTTAAATCATCTCCAGTGACATTGGGATGTTGATGCAACTAAATCATGTTGAGGAGGTCAAGGAATGCAATCTGTGCATCCCCTCCATCAGAAAGTGTAAAAAATTTCCTAATAGGAAAACATATTCCTGGGCAGGGCTGTGAGTGACTGCAGAAACTCAAGAGCTCTGGGTATGAGGAGTACTGTCTTAAAGACTTTGCTATAGGATGTTCAGTCCATACCTAGAAATGCAGTGCTAGTCTGCTCACTTGCAGGCCAGCAGGTCTCACTAGCTTCAACTCAGACCCATCAAAGTTACAATACTTTGAAGCAGTAGGGAATTTGGTTAAAGGGATGGAGACTCCAAGGAAGAATCTCAAGTTCTAGTTAAAGTGATGTGAAAGCAAATTAAACAAGAGAAGGTTTAACAGCTCCATTATGAATGCATTAGCTGTAAATATGAAATGCAGCCTTCTTAGCAGAAGCTGTGGATAATGTCCATCAAGACCAGAATGAAAGGGTACCAATATTGATAGGGGTCCTGGTAATATTCCACAGTGCCATTTCCAGTACACTTACAGGCTGTTACTTCTCTCTACTGCCAATGCCACAAGTTATTTTTTGCTGCTAAGGACTTTAAGTTTCATCTAGATGCCAAGGTAACCTTGGAGTATGTTAAGGAGACCTGGGTGTGGTTGTTCCTCTGAGGGGATAACTCAGCTTCTGAGGAGACATTGCCAATCCCTCTATCAGCCACACATGGAGATGAGTGTCCATGAAGTCAGCTTCAGCAGAACCCAGGAATCTGAACAATTCCCAGCATCCTGGCTATGGAAAACTCATCTGTTTAAATAAATAACGTCCTACGAGAAAGAGCACATTGTATGCAAGATAATCTATCTGCTGTGTGCAAGATAATGAGACCATGGATTTTTTAAGGGTTGATGAGAGTCTGAAAATAACTTGGTTCTCAGCAGAGAATGTGTTGGTGTTTTCTTGGTGAGTTCCCACTGTGTAAACCATAAAATTTGCCTTAGACTGCAAGCTGTGTCAAGTACTAGGCCAGGAACAATTTACCTGTGGTTGCTCACTTCACAGATATACTGCTCTTTAATACATTCTGCTGTCGTATAAATGTGGGCTACATACTCTTCCACAAAAAAAAAACAAAAACAAAAACTGGTCATTGCTTTCCTTTTAATGCTACACAAAAATACTTGTCTTTTGATTGCTACAGATTACAAACCTGCTGTGCAGTATATGCTTTCAAAAATACACCACAGTAAAGACAAGGTTGTGTTCATTTGCCAAAGAAATGTGAGTTTCTTATTCACTCAACAACACTTGTGCCCAAGTGTTGTTGAGGGATGAAGCATCAGGGTGGATGGAACCAAAAAGGCTCCAGGAGTGTCATGACTGTAATCAGTGTCACATCCCTGGTGTTCTGCCTGTTCTTGTTCACCAGCATGTGAATGTGCTCATCATCATCCTCAGTCTTCAGCAACTTTGGGAGGCTGGACTCTGGTGAGATGCCACATAAAGACATTCTACAAAATCATCATCTGTCTCTTCCTCTGATTCTGAACTCATGCTCATGTTTGACCTCTAACATGTCAAAAGAGGAACTCTTCCCAAGACTGGGGGAAAAGGTGAGATGAGGATTTGATACCATGTGAACTCTCCCCAGAATAAGTAACTGTGGATTTTTTTTTCTGTTAAGACAGAAAATAAAGCTTTTGCTTAACCATCATTTCTCTCTTTCCTCTGGAAGCCCAGTTTTGTAAGCTTAGCAACTGTATACTGAGAAATGGTGTGGAAGTAAGGAACAGCAGAAAATGTATTTGGTAAGTTTAACTTTTCCTTTCTCTTTTGACATTAGCAGTGGTGTTTTGCCAAGCATATTTGTTTAGAATGATTGCCTGGGCAACTTTGAGGTATAAATCTCGTTCAAAATCTGTTCAGAGGAGTTAATAATTTATTTGATATGTTAGTTGTATTACAGCATTTCTGTTCTCATAATGGCTGAGCCATAAATATTTTTATCAGGCTGGTAGATTTTATCTTAGAATAGTGAATTTGAAACTATTTTTCTGTGTAGATTTGTAATTTCATTCTGAAAATGGTGATTTATTGTAAATCTTTAACTTCATTATAGACTAGGAGTGTTCAAATTTCTTCTTGATGAAATACTGAACAATTTTTTTTTCATTTTCTTCTGCTTCTGAGCTGATCAGGTTTTTTTCTATGAATGTGTTAATTGGTCAAAAATTCTAATTTTTCCCACTTAAAAAAAAGAGGAATTGTTACAAAGGCTTTTTATTAATCCCCTGCTACTAGTTCTTTAAGACTCTGGTAATTATTTGTCTGCTTACTCAAGTCTTCTGTTTCTACACTGTGATTAGATAATTGAGTCTCTAAAATGAGAAAATCACCAAAAAGATCTAACCCATAATGACTTGCAATATTACTTTCTAACATGAATAATTATTCACTGACTATTTGCAAAGTATTTAGGATTCATAAACATCTTCAGGGCAAAAAAACATTTGTCATGCAGATACGCATATGCAGTTGTTAATAATAAGCCACAAATAATAACTGAAAGAGCTGACAGTGCTTATGACAAAATTATTCATTATTTTTTGTGGTATTCAGCCAAGTCTGCCCAGGCTTTATAAATAACTGCTGACTTAGAGATTCTGAAGGCCAGGCAGAACTGCTGGGTCATTTTTCTGATTTCCAAGGTAGTATTGATCAAGTATTCTCCCCTAGTTGTGCTGGATGATGATTATATCCATGTGCATTTATTGTTTTAATTCTGCTGAATATAGATAGACTGAAAAGGCTTAAATAAAAATCTTTAAAAAATAATCTGCCATAATAATTGATGAGGTGTAATAAGAAAAAAGGAATGTTTAGTACAGCAGTCACATACTTAAACAGTGCAGCACTCAAGTCATAGTTAAAATTTTCCCCTTATACAAGGTAGAACGGTTTAGAGAGTTCCTTATTTCTTCTTTTTTACAAAATTGTGTAGAATCCTGGCAGGAAATGGGCTCCAGAGAACAGTGACAGTTGTTTCTCTGTAGCAAATGTGGTTGTTAATGGAAAGAAATGCAAGACAGCCATCTGTTGGCTTGTGCAGAAAGCTGTTTGGTTCCCAGTCCCAGGGCAGGAGCGAGCAGGTGCTCTCTGCAAGGGCAGCCGGTGTTTGTGCACACTTTAAAGGCAGGCTCAGCACCAGCCCACTAAGAGGGAAATGTATCCCTGTGGAAATGGGTCCTGGGAGCACTGCAGACATCTGGGACACAGGCAGAGCTCTGTCATCAGCGTGTTACTGGTTGGACAGAGCATTTCTGTGTCTTTTCCCAAGCAGCAATTCTGTGCTGTGGGACTTTGTAGCCAGGTGCCATCAAAGGTGATGGATTCAGCAGTGATGCCCTGCCTGGGGAGAGCAAATGCACAGCTGATCTCTAAATGTCTGCCAGTGTAGTACAAGTGACTTGCTTGTCCCTGGGCTTGTGTGACACCTTCAGGTCTACATTGTAAAGAACATACAAGTGAAGATAATAATTTAAATATTTAGGGTTAGGTAAAGTTTGAATTAGGTATCTTATGTCTTTATGTTTTGTAGGCTGTTGGCTTTTATTAAAAATCTTTTCTATCATACAGATCATTAAATGAAACATTCAATAACTGGGTTTTTGTCCCAGATTTCCTGGCATAGATTTACGATTTGATAAATGAGACTAGTCACATATCATTGCCATTTATGCTGAGGGACTGACTAGCATGGCTTCTTTCCCTTCTGAGATACTCTCCCAGGCTTCTATTTTGAACTGGGTCTATTTTGAACTATTCCAGGACAAGGGACCATTTAGGCAGGTTAAATTCCCAATAAAAAAGAGGTAACTTCCCTCTGCTGTCTGTCTCCAGACTTCTTTTATTAGATAGAGACGAAATAGTGGACATACTGGCTCTCCCTCTTACCACAGTGTGATGATTGAGCAGGTTATCTCTCTTTCAAGAGACAATAACACAAAGGAGACCACTTGATATGGTACTGTGGTGCTGTGTGATTTTGTGAGCCTCTCACATATTGCTGGTGTCACAAGCCAATACAGCTGCATGCTTGTACTCAGGATTAAGCTCCAAAACACAGCAGTTTCAATGGAAATTTTATCAGTGTTCTTATCTGCCACAAACTGGAATTTTCTAGAGATCCCTGGCTTGCTTTTTTGTGGTTTCTTTTGTTTGGTTGGTTGTTTGGTTTGGTTTTTTGTTGTTTTGTTGTTGCTGCTGTTTTGTGGGTATTTTTGTGGGTTTGTTTGTTTGTTTTGTTGTGTTTTCTTTTTTTGTTGTTTCAGGGGTATTGTTTTGTTTTGTTTTGGGTTGTTTTTGTCCCTGCTGAGGCCAATTATAGGTAAAGCTAGGAGAAAATTGAGCCACTGTTGAAAATCACACCCTATACATTTCTGAGCACAGATAGATTGAATTTCAATAAAAATTAGAGTGAAATAAATGGTCTTATTAATACTTGTTAATTCTAATGTAATTTTAAATGGGTGCAAACTAATTTGGGGCTTTTTTCTCTAAGTTCTTCACATACCCTTTTGTAGACCGGTGAAATCACAACAAGGGAAAACAATCACTGGTTATTAAAGATAAAGGCCAAGTCTGAACCATAAGAAAGGCACCCAAATAACTGATGATGCTAAATAATGGAGCAGAAGGCTGTACTAGTTGAACTGCACTGATGATCTGTTTGCTGTATTTTGTGGCACACATCCTTTATGAACATTTGACACCCGTGATTGTTCTGGTGGAGGTCTGAAAACGGTTTGCAAACACCAAGGGTTTGACCATTGCTTTCCTTCTGATGATGGTGTCTGATATTGTGGATCCCTGTGCTCTTTCCCACACCTCACACCCCCAATTGTCTGGCTTAGATTGTGACAGCTTCTGCTTGGGATGCATTCATCCCAGGTTTTCAACAGGAGATCAATATTCTGCTTGAAATGAGGTTTAGCTAATGCTGAACTGATAGAGCTGGAAGGATAGGGGCACCAGCTGAGGCAGGACAGCTTGTTACCATCCCTACAGATCTTACTGGGAGCTGAATGCTGCCTCTCAGCATTCAGCATCATTGTAACTCTCCGAGTTTAGAGTTGGATAGGGAAAATTTGTTAATTATGAATTCTTCAGACCCTAGCAGAGGTTTAAAATTATTCTTTGATGTGACAATATACTCATAGTGCATAGAAATGTTCTCAATATATACAGGAGGTAAATCTTGTGGTCTGAGTCCAAACTCAAAGGACAATTCACTTGGAAAGGCAGTCCAGTCTATGTGTATGCAACTATTAGAATAGGAATATCCCTCACATCCCACTTGCTAATAGAGTCCTCTTACCTGAGCACAAGGCCCCTGAAAGAAAGAAAAAGGTTATACAGTTTCAGGGGATGATGTCTGACAGACTGTGTGCTGGATTTGAGGAGCTGGCCTTTCTGCTAGGTAAGGTTTTACTCTTGCTTCATCAGCAAATTGTGACAAAAAGGTCTAGACTGGTCCTGATTTTGTTATATTTAATATGAATTTCATGACTTTGCCTCCATTTTAATCTATAAAGTCTGGATTTTTTCCCTTTAATTTAAATTACCTGGTTTTGAAATTGCTGACTGCAGCTCTCTGGGGGTGTTCACTTCCAGAAGCTTCTGGGGAAGAAGGACTGATCCTGAATGCCAGAGGAAGGTACAATTTTATCCTGCATAAATAACTTCATTCTCAGAGCAGTCTGGAGTGGGATGTGGGAATTGAAATATTGGTTTGTGTTGATGGCAAGGGAAAGGTAAGACAGCTCTGACAGACGTGGTGATGGGGCCTTTATGTTTACTGGAAGCTAAAGAAAAATTCTTAGAAATTTTGGAACAAAACCAAACCAATTTCTTTAATAGAATGGAATGGTTTCCCAGGAATTCTGAATATCTTTGATTCTGTTAATAACCTTCTCCAAGCTTTGCCTTTGACCCCAAAACCAAGATAAGAAGGAGGTTTTACCTTTGCTGCTCAAGACAGATGAGCTTGTTAAAGCAAGCTAACAAGTGTAGATTATGTCACTACAAATGCAGATGGGGAAGGTGACACTTCAGGTGCTTGCCTCTGGCTAGGTATGTGAGGCCAGTGCTGTATTCCTATCTAGGCACAGCCTTTCTGCTTATCTTACAATAAATTAAACTGACTACTTGTCGTTAGGGCTGAAGCAGCTATTTTTTTTTTCTTTCTTCCTTTCTGTTACCTCAGGGTAACTAATACACCTTTGTTTTCCTGTGGTAAAACATAGTGAAAGCAAGACACTTCAGTTTATAAGATCAGTGCTATGCATCTGCCTAAAGTTGACATATCCCACAGTGAAACTGAAATATTCTGGCATTGCTGCTTCTTTTTTTGATTTGTTTTGTTTAAAAAACCTCCACAAAACTACAGACTTGTGTGTGCTAATTACCCCAGCTAAACACAGCATCTTGAGCAATGAATACATTGTTTTAGCTGCAGAATTCCTAATTTATGCTGGTATGGAGGTCCCAGTGCTGATACTAGAATTTGTGACTTGGAAGTAATCAATCTCCTCCCATAGGTAAGCAATGTTCTTTCATTTCCTGGCTGTTACTCACTTGCATATTTCAATTTGATTCATGCATCTGGCATTCTGCTGTTCTCCTTCCCAGATGTACCTGCTCAAATTTAGTCACTTTTAAAGTGCTTGTCCAGCTGTGAGCTTCCTGTTTCACTGTCACCTGCTCCCCACTGAAGCAGATGTGATTAACTTAGGTCCAGCATTTGGTGTCTCTGCACAATTTATCCTTCCACCTCAGAGTGGCAGCAGGAGATTTGCTGGTTTCCTGCACTTAAATAGACAAACTCCATTTCCCGTGACTCTTATTTAATTGTTTCTCTTTGAATTAATAGGTGAGGATTTTAACCCTATTCCTGTGCCACTCAGCTCCTTCATTTCACTGTACAAAGGAAAAAAAGTCTGTATATCAATGCAAAAAAAAAATAATTATTTTCTTTTTTCCCACTGCAGCCAGAATTTCCTGATTATGCTCTGAAAGAAGTTCTACTGGGTTATTTTAGATACTTTCTAGCACATAGTCTCACTCTTGAGAGAGGCTGCCCATAAAGCTCCTTGAGAGAAAGGGCACAGGGTAAAGCTCTAGAAATTCTGAGTTTGCTCTGGGACAAACACAAGGACGAAATCTTGTCAGAATGAAGTCAGCTTCTCTCTTGCCCCCTACCTTTTTTGGTGGCCCAGGTGGGTCCATTCCAATAATCAAAAGGAAGCTTCTACCATGCTGTCAGTGATTTAAGTACAAGTGTTTCTCCTGACTTAGCAGCCCTAGCAACTGGATCTTCTCTAGTGTATAGGAACTCAGCAGCCACAGGAATTGTGACAGTAATTCTTTTCATACTCATGTATTTTTTGTTTTCTGCCTTATGAAATTATTTCTAAAGAATAAATAAGATGGACAAATGTTTTAAGAATGAAATTTCCAAATTTCTTGTGAAATTTCCAAACAGCTGAGACAGAAAAACTAACTTCCCACTGAAAATAACTTCTTTTTCTTGCAAACACTTCGTAATACATATCCACCATGCTTTCAAAATAGAATGGTGATGCAAAGCAAAAATAATCCTGGGACTCCCTTAAAAATCATTTGGTATCCACCTCAAAAATGCTTCCTTCTTGTCATGTCAACATTACTTTATTTAGAGCACTGGAGCTCCTAAGGGAACACAAATAATTGCAGGTCTGTGTTTCATACACATTCCCAGCCATTGGAGGTCAGCACAAGTTCGTTCATCCAAGCAGCTTTAAGGTCCTTTATTCCTCCAGTTTTGCCTAGCAGATTTTTGCTAATCATGAAAATGACCATTCATGTCTATAACATCTTAGTAGGAAGGAAGGTTCTTGGGAACAGTGAGAAGCCAATGAATACAAAATCTATGCTTAGGTAAATGTCTTGGCTCCATGCAGTGTCCCAGGAAAAGCACCACTCAGTGTTTGTTCTAGTTTTGGATGTCTAACTCAGCAGCTGGCAAGGGACTGCAATGGGTGGAACAGCTACACACAGTGCTCTTCCAGGTTTTGGTTGATGCTTGTGCCTCACTGGGCTCTGTTTGACATTAATTCTGCTGGTTATGAAGCTCAGGGTGCTGAGAGTGGCCCCAGAACAGCTACAGCAAAGAGCCTGCACCTTGCAATGTATTATTTCAGTGGCTCATTGGAGTCCAGTATTAATGGATCACAGTGAAGTGCACTTTGAAAAAAACATCTAAATAATCTTCAGCTAAAGAACATAAAGGTTTGAAGGCCACATTCTGTGGATTTATAAGTGATTTTAAAATATATTTATTTAAAAAGAAGAAAGAAAAAAAAAAAAAGTCCATGCTAGGAACTGCTAAAAATTGGAAAGCTCTGAGGTAAAAAAAGATTCAGGAAGTTCTGGATTTATTTTCCCAAACTAGTACTTATTTCTGTACCCTTCTGCATCTGTTTCACTGAAAAATTTTCCCCAAAGGAACGTGAATAAAATTTTATTTGGCTATAGGGGTGGAGAGTGAAAGTAAGCAGAGAATTTGGTGGTATGTTTAAGTCCCTGGTGCAGAAAGGGGCTTAGAATCTCTGTTATGAATCTGGCAGGGAATTAATTTGAACTTCTGTCCCTCACTATGAAAATGGTCTATCAGTTATGGGATCTTCGCCCTCTAGAGACAAATTGAAAAGGTAAAAATTTTTTAAAAGTCAACTAGAATGAGTTTAAGTGTTTAGGAAAAACTTGCTAAACAATTTTGGGTTTGACCCAAAAGAAATATGGAAACACGGGAAAAAATTTATGAAATATGATTATTCATTCCCTGGGTAGCAGAAATAATAATGTGAAACTCCTTCTTATCTGTAACTGAGGTCTGAAAATAGAATTCAAGTGTAGAAGGTCAGTTGAAAATTAAAAATGTAATTTATTAACTTCATTGGAACACTGAGGCTTGGTCTCAGAGGATAATAAAAATTACAAAATGCTGCACAGCCAGAATTACAAAGGCTTCAGGTTCAACGTGGGTCTCGTTATATTGGTTGTTTATTTTGAAGCCTAGTTCCCACAGCTATTTGTCATCTCAGGTTTCATTAAGATACCATGATTTTGTCTTTGTGCCTGTAGAGGACCATATGAAAGTAGAAAAAGCACTGAACTGAACTGAACTGAACTGTTCCTCTGCTGTCATTTTAAAGGGAGGAAACAAAAAAAAGAAAAGCTGATCTCACAAAGTCCCATTGCTCCAGCAGCTGGATCTACAGGAAGAAACATTGGATCCTGTTAGACTATTGATAAAATATTGTGCCAGTTGGAATGCTGAGTATGGGAAGAGAATTTTCTCCCAGTGCCTAGCTCAAATGTGAGTCCAGTAAAGACAAGTTAAGAGAACCAGCTTTGAACTGACTAGAAAGCCTTTGCAGCTCTGATGAATGATTTGGGACACACCAGTATCTAATAAAATACAGATCAAACATTGTCATGTACGGTGTGAGGTCTGAAGAGAGACTTAACAAGGCAGAATCCTGACTTTTGTTGCCACATCAGCTATTGTTAACCCAAAAGTCTTTGCTTTTTATTAGTGCTTTGTTCACTCACTAATAATTACCTGTCTCATACCTTTAGGAGATTGCAAAATAACTTGTATTTTACTGATGGTGATGCTGAGCAACAGAAATATAACATGAGGTGTTAGGAAGGCCATGACAATCCTGGAAAGAAAACTCCTTAGAATCCAAACTGTAACCACATTTGATAATCATGATCTGAAGAATGTTATATAAAATATAAGAATTTTGGTGCATTTTATAAACAGTTATTTTCAGCCTTAATTTTACATTGTGAACAGCTGTGTTGATTTGATTGGAAGTGTCAAAAGTATGTATGGAACTGTAGGAATGCAGGGATGCCTGTAGGAAAAGTTTTGGAGTGACTAGTTTGTTAAAAAAAAATGAAAGGTGTTCTGTGTTATCAAAAGGTCATGATAGTGAGCAGTGGTTTGAATTCTTGTGAAGGCCACTGACAGTTCTAATTAAACTTATGTAGGAAGGAACAAATGTGTGGATGACTTTCTTGCTGTTCTATAATATATCAAATCTGGGATTTATCTTTAATTGCTTCCTGAAGTTAATTAAAGTATTTCCCTAAGCATCCTGTGTAAGGTGGCTTTGCTCTGACACTACTTGTGCTTGGTGTCAGGGTTGATATCTAAGCTTTTTATCAAGATCAGTGAGATAGTGAATTAAATAGTAAGAATATAAGCAAATATAAACTAGTCCTAGATAAACCCAGGTATAAATCTTAATCTGGACAGAGCACCTGAAGTCAGCAAAGCCCTGTACAGACAGATGTGACTTCCTAAGGAGAAGGCCATGACTCACTGCAAGAGTGCTCATAGGATTTTTTGGTTTCCTCTCTAGATTTTTTTTTTTATACAGAACTGATGATAGTGTGTGCATGTTTGTTCCTTTATCTTAAAGATCAAAATCTGGTCCTGGGTAATTCTGAACATGTTGCAAAGGGGTTACATCTTCCACTGTTGAGCAATTCCAGTTACATCAGAGAATTTTACTGAGATCCTTTAGCCAAACTCAGAACACCAGGCTTTGGTCTAGAAGAGTGCTACACTGAGTAAAACTGTACTAATCTTGAATTTAATTATTCTGATCTTGAATCTAATGATTGACTGTGTCTCCTGGCCTCAGGAATCCAGTGATAAAGATGTAATCTTCACACTGTTTTAAAAGGCTAAAAACACTATCCTAATTCTGAACTTGTTCCATGACAAGGAGTAGCACGTCCTATACACTCATGTTGATGTCAGTTGGCTCCCAGGGCTGTAGAAACTGGTCCCCATGAACAAAGGTTTCTGCCAGATCTGTTCCACCACTGCCTGAACATCAGACAGAAGAGCAGCCAAAGGGCCATGGCTTATCTATCTGCATTATCAGGACCAGAAATCTTAGGAGCTGAACTGGCTACCAGGACTGGCAAAGGTTGCAGTTTGAAGCATGGCTGTTGCTGTGGGAAGGAAGGGAGGAGTGAGGGCCTTTTCCTGGCATTTCTTTCACAGAAGTACAATAGTAAACCTCAATCTGGAGAATTTCTCCTGCTCTCTAGTTCTCAAATCCTGCTCTACTCCTTTCCTCTATACACCTGTTTTCAATGAAAACAGTCTGTTAAACCTTCCCCCACCCTGCTGGGGGTGATGCTCTTCTGTCCTGCACAGACTGGCAGGAGTTCCACAGCCAGGCCCCATGGTATAGGGGATGAGCTGAAGCTCTGGACCATCACCCAGGTGAAGCCCTTGCATCAGCACTGCTTTTGCCACAGTGAATGCATGGAGTGTGAAGAGGCTGGGGGGGGAGATCCAGCCAGGCCCCCCAGGGCTGTAGTGTGGTCCAAGAGGCTGAGGTGGTACCAGGAATACGTCTGTCCTGTGGATGAGCAGAAGCAGGGAACCAGCTCAGGCAGTGGAATCCCTAGCAGAGCCTTTACTGCTGAGTATTTAGTCTTTGCTTATCTCAGTCATGAGTCACCTTTGTTCCATTTTTAGCAGATAAAAAGAAGAGAAGGAAATCTTATGCAAAGAGACTGTAATGATGCTGTAACTCTATGACATCAGCTGCTGTTTGCCAGCACAGTGCATAGCAGGTGAGGAGAGGAGCTGCTCCAGGTAAGAGTTTCAGGTGCCTGTTAGCTACAGGGAGAGTGCTGGAGCTGAAGGACATGCGCTCCTCTCAGAACAAGTTGTACCTGATTACTTGATGGCTTGCAATCTTAGCAGCATTGAAAAAGCAGCACAGAACCTCTATCCTGTGTAGAAAAGGCTGTTTTGAAATCCACTGCAAGCAATAGGCTGCTGAATGTAGCTGCAATAGTTGCCTCCCCAGCTAAGGGATGTATGGCTGGATAGTGGAATGACACCTGTCTAAAAGTACTCTTAGGCCCAACTTGCCCAACTCTTCTCCAACAATGTGAAATATGCTCTGTTTGAATAAGGATTTGTTTCAAAAGAGAACTGTGGAGACTGGAAAATAGTAACATTTGACTCCAATTCTTTACTGAGGTCTGACAAGCTTACTGTGCATAATAAAGTTAGAGATTACATGGAATATAAAAACAAGCATCACAGGAAAGAAACTTTAGTTTGCTAGTATCTTGGCAGGAGAGTTACAAGACTCAAATCTTAAACTTGAGGGGGTTTAAAGAAAATATTTTGTGACTAAAGCTATCTTGAGTAGGAGCTGCTGCTCTAGGAAACATTCAGTTGACTTGATTTTCTGGTATATGTATCAGCTTTGAACTGAACTCTTGGAGTTGTAGCTCTGGAAATATGGCAGTGTTTTTGGAATACCAGACCATGTTCCTAAGGCTTCTGTAACAAATGCAGGGTGTTTCAGACTTCTGCACTGAACCTTAAATACAAAGAACTTCAAGTAAGGAATAACATTTTATCCTGTTGTTAAAATGATAAATATAAATATAAGTCTTAAACAAGCTTCAAAAAAACACCTGTGTCAGAACTCATGGATTTAAAAAAACTCTTGAGATAATTTTGTAAAGTTGCCCTTCCTGCATTTGGCAACGATTTCTAGAATGAACCTCTCAATTCTCATTCCCCCTTTTAGTCTCCCATCTGACACTTGGTGCCTCTTCAGAGCTCCATTGACTTCAGTGAGGCATGAAATTGAGAAAGAATTGCAGTTAAATCTGCTTAAAACAGAATTACAACTATTTGTGCCAAGCCATAGGGAAAGCAAAACTCTCAACAGTCAAAAGAAATTCTCCACAAGTAAAAACAGAAAAAAACTTGGCCTAACAAAGCTTTTGAAAGTTTGAATGCTTACAGTTAAGTAGATAAAGTGAATACCTATTTTGGTTATGAAATATTTTGGTTTCTTCCATCTGTTTGACAGTGTAGGGTAAAAATAACTAATTTCAACCATAGTAAAGTGTCATGAGGCAACTGAATGAAAAATATTGAATTTTTATGAGGCAACCCAGCTACCACCTCATTACCATAACTGGCAAACACAGGTTTTGAAGTTTTGTTTGGGCTTTTTTCTCTCAACCTGTACTTCCCTAAGAGATAGGATGAACAAAACTGAAACGGTGAATAACAAAACTGAAATGGCGAATAACAAAACTGTAGGCAGTGACAAGAGGAAATAAGTCTCCAGAGATCCCATGTATGGAGTCACATTTAACACAAAAATCTAAGTCTGTGGCATGTCTTGAAATTATTTGTTCATTGGCTATGGAGAAGGAATAATCTTTTGTATCATGTCACTAAGTTTAGTAAAGCTAATAAAAAGGTTTTGAAGCATAAGTACTACTTGTATGAGTAGGGCTATTGACCTCACTGGGTCTAATTCAATGGAGTGCTTCATTGAATGAGTAAGAATTGCACAACAGAGCCACTTGTTAGATTAAAACTGGGGTATTTTGAAATGCTACTTTTTTCTTTTTTTGTTTTTCCCCCAGCTGAGTAGTATTACAAGTCCTCATCTGGGCCTGCATAAATCTCATGCTTCTGGAAGCACTGAAAAATTTCATTACAAGAACAATAAGCAATAACTTTTGTGTGAAATCATTTCATAATTTCCTGTTCAGACACTGGCATTTCATCATTAAACATAGGTTAAAGCTACGTCTGTTTTGTTCAGTTTTACTAGTAATAATAATAATAATAATAATAATAATATTTGTCTGTTAAATATCAGCTGTCTTAATGTTCCAAATGTTTGTAGAGGAGAATGACTTGTCTGAATCGACGTGGTGATGACACAGAGGAGGAACAGATGGCACAGAGCTGCCCCTGCTCCATTCATCATGTCCAGTGGAAACAATGACAATACCGCACTGGTTCTCAGCAAATTACAGAGCTCAGCAAACAAATCAGCCTGACTGGCAGAGGTCTTGGAAAAGGAAACTAAAATCTGCCTTGCACTGCTCTAGAGGTTACATGGCTATGGATCACATCGCTGCTGAAAGAGGTCAGTAGAGAAATGTCCCAGGAAAGAGATTTTGCCTCTACCTAGAGCTTGTAAAGTGGGTTTTTTTATAGCCTTTGGCTTGGCTGAGTAGCTCTGTTGGCATCACTGGATCTAGCTAGCTAAGTTTTTTTATTTAAGAAGTAAGAATTGAAGAATCAACTTTATGAGAAATTTCCAGGTAAGGGTATAGTAATGGCATCAGCTTTGTAATGGCAAGAAGATGGAGCAGAAGACACAGTGGGCTCTCTTGTGCTTGCTGCTGGATTTTTGCAGGAGGCTCTTAGTTGCTATTTAGTTATTCTTTTTGTCTTGGTGTGAGTTTTTTAATTAATGTTTGTTTTGTCTGATTATGACATTCTAGTCAGATATATTTTATTTTTATATCAGAAGATAAGGACAGAACTGTATCAACTGTGCAATTTATGAAGCCTTAATCCTTTCCTTGCAAGGAGATAAAAGTTGCAGGTGCTATAAATGTCCTCAGGTTAGGTACAGATTCCTAACTGGATTTCTTTATCATATATCAATCAGATATTTGTAACAGACAAAAAAATCTCAACAATTTCCGATGCTTTGAGTACTCAAAGCTTATTGACATCCAGATGCAATCAGAAAACTGGTTCTGGTAATATTGCCTAAGAACCCAGGCTGACAGCATCTCTAAAAGCTTAAGGCTTTCAAGCATTGTCTTGTCATCTTACCATGCCCTGTGCAGAACAAGGAGGTGCAGAGGTGTGGAGAGGCAGCTGTGCCAGCCCCAGGGCTGTGCAGGGGCAGTGTGGACCTGCCAGACGCAGAGGAGCCCTGCCTGTTGTACCGTGCCCTGCCCTGTTGCAACACTGGTTACGTGTGTCCACCTGTGCCATGGGTCTGAGTTGCTCTAGATTATTCCCTGACCAATATCAAACCATTTTGTGTCTCCTTCAAGTTGTGCAAGGCCAGTTGAGGGGATCTTTCAGTGATGGTGTGTGGTTTTATTTCCAGGTGCAGTGTCATATCCCACCTATCTATTGCTAAAGATGCAAACACAGATATGGGTTTCTTCCATGTAACGATTTAAGGAATTTAGTCTACAGCTGGTGCTGGTGAAATGTGGATGACTCAAAAGACAGCCTGGGAGTGACTGACCAGCTGATGGCTGGTACTTGCTCTTGCTTTGTTTATATGGTGTTTCTCTATCTGTTCATGAAGTCATCTACATATCTGAGGCAGAAATTCCCTCCAAGACCCATGTGTCCACATACATCAAATATAAATATAAGTCATCAATGGTACATAGAATTTATGAGATGGATTTTTTTTGTAAGGGAAATTATTGTGAGAACAAAAAAGGTTTTTTCAGTGTGTACTCCGTTACCTGCATGCTCTGCTGCCAATTTAAACACTATCAGAAACTTGTTTTGTTGTTGATTTTAACAGAGGAATAGACTTGGGTTCCCAGTTTTTTCAGCTCTTGTTTGACATTGGTGTTTGTCCACTCAAAACAAGCATTAAGCTGTCTCATGTCTTTGTTTAGACCCTTATTGTTTCATGTAGTATGTAAATGTGAATCTGTCATGAACTGAAATTATCACGGTCTTGCAATTAGATTGCAAGACCTTTTCACAACTCTGCTGTAAGTAACTGTACTCTGGGATGAGCAGGATTCCTACAAAATCCTTCTGGCTTAGGACATGACAGTTTTCTGGGATGAGCTTTCATGCTTTCTTGCAACATTTATTTTTATTTTATTGGTAGGTAATCCAGCACAGTATTATAAATGAGGACACTGTGAATCCAGTATTGTTGTTTTAAATGACGTCATTGTGACCACTACAATGGCACTACATTTCTGACTGGGCCAGAAGTCTAATGGAAGGTTAGAATGTTTTGTCCCCATTTCTTGAGTGCATCAGCAGAGTTCAGCCTTTTAACCTGTCCTATGTAACAATGGAATTTTTATCAGAAAAGTTATTTTCTTCAAACACTGAGAGACTACTTAGACAAGGCCCAACCCCTCTCTGTTCTCTCAGTTGTTAAAACTTGGCTAATTAACCGTACATATTTTGCTTCACTTTTCACCACACTCCTCAGCAATTTGTCTCAGAGCATTTAAAAAGGACTTAAACACTTTTATCCTGATTTCAATGTGAAAATCCAGTGGTGTTAACAGGATGATGACAAAGCAAGGAATAAAACCTAGAACCTGGAGATTCATTGATGCTTTTCCTACAGATTTATAATAATTGTAGTCATGTCTTGCAAACTTTACTATCATTTTTGTAGAACATGGTGTGTGATCTGCTGGTAATCTTAGAAATTCACCATCCTCTTGCTAAAGTATGAAGAGTGACCAGTCCTCAAGCCACTAAAGAGAAGTGCAGATTCAGTCTTGGTAGGATTGGTGTCCCCTGCAGTTGAATACATGCAGTTCTTGTACAGTCAGCACAGCAAATGTTTTCCTCCCACATCCCAGAATGATAAAAATAGGGTATTGCTAGTGGTGGTTTTGGTGTTGCAAAGAAGACAATTACTGAGTTCTTCCTCCAGTGTCCAGGCAGCACAGATCCTCATACCTCAGAGCAACAGATTTAGGTGCAGGCAACAGGTAACATGATAGATATGTATATAGAAGTCTGAGCAATAGATGAGATGGCTTTGATTAAGGTACAGTTCTGAAGGGCACCATTATTTTGGCTTGTTTTATTTTCCTGTTTTGATTTTGGTTTTTTGTTTGGTTGGTTTTTTGGCTTTTATTTTTTCTTCTGCTCTTTTTTTTTTGTTGTTTGGTTTGGTTTTTTGTGGGGTTTTTATTTGGTTGGTTAGGTTTTGGGGAGGTTTCTTGGGGGGGATTGTTGTTGAGGTTTTTTGTGGGGCTTGGGTGTTTTACTGCAGGAGAAATACCATATTCTGTTTACAGATAATTTCTGTGTATTTGGCCAGACTCATCCCTTCTATAAATTTTTGCTCTGAATAGGATCAGATCAGGAATTTTAGTCAGCTTCTAGTGGTATTTGTTTTGTGAGCACTGGCTTTTAGGTCATGATTAACAGATATCCAAATGGGTAGCTCTTCTCTGAGTTTGTGGGTTTTTTAATTGCTCATTTAAACTCATGTTTAAATGTGATTTAAATTTTTAAATTTTTGAAAGTTCTATTTGCTTGTTATATTAAATATTCTAGACATTGAAAACTAAAATTTCCAAAACACTTAATTTGCTGTTTTATTCATAAAGACGCTGGTACCTCATGGGTCTTGAAATAGGTAACAAGTATAGAGCTAGAGTCAGGAACTAGCAAATGAATTTGCATAATCTGAACTGATGTCTTAACTGGAGATTCCACTTCCCTGGTGAACTTAATTATGGGAGGGGGGTAAAAAGACACATATGATATGTTAATTGTATTTCTCTGTGCCTCGAGAGGTGCTGAGCCTGTTGGGAAGAGCAGCTGGCAGCGGCGCTCGCTGGGACACTGCTGCGGGGAGCAGCACTACTTGGTAAGTGTCCTTATCAGAGGAAGATGAGCAGTAACTGAGTGAGCAGACAGCACGTTTTGCAGGTGTTTGATTTGCTGTGACAATCAAGGACACAATTCCCAAACAAAAAAAGCTCCTTGATGGGATGGGGTTGCCAGAGTGCAGAGACAGCGCCTTGCATTAGCTTGCTCATTTATCAGCAGCCCATAGGGGATAGGTGTGCAGCAGATACTACCAAGCATTATTCCTGCAGGCTTATCTTCATCTCAGTCTCCTTTTCTCTTTGCAAATATGAACTCTTAGCCACTTAAGACCAACAATATTTTGCCACTATAATTGACATTATTATATCCAAAGTTCATTTGTCATTGAGCTATACCTACAGAGGCCTTCGTGAAACCTAAACTAGACTGATTCATACAGAAATGAGGAGTTCTTGCCTAGAAAAAGCACCTAAAAAATAAAATTTTAAAAATCTTATTTCTGGTGGTGGATCTTGTGAAACTGTAAAGCAAAACATTAAGTTTTACTGCTTCTGTGTCATTTTAGTCAGTTAAGGGGCTATTTTCTTCACCCAAAATACTACAGTCTTATTTAGATCACTCCTAAGCAGAATCCAAAAGTTTTATAGTACATTGAAGATATCTCACTTTGAAAATTACTTCAAAGGAGAAAATATATTTTAGCAATTTACTATGTGTCTAAGATAAGTTTTCAAAACCAACACAGTGTGTTCCCCTGTGATTTTCACAGTGGTTTATTTAACATTTCATCTCCTGCATTCCACATACTCAAGTTCTAGGCTGCTCTTTCTGTATATAACTTACATTTCATTGCCAGGATGGCACAGCAATTTTTTCTAATTAAAGAACTTCAAATATTTTTATTCTCCCAGCCTTTCATCCTAACTGTTTTTCAAAACTGATATTATGATACAGGTTTCCTTTAGTCTGTCTCCACACTAATTTTAATTATTTTGGGAGGAAGGGATTCTTTTAAATGCTACCAGAGATGCTTCTGCTTTTACTTTTTGTCGCAAAAAACTGAAGCAGGAAAATTTGATCCAGGAAAGACCATACATGCATTTTCACAATTAAAAACCTTTCTTCTTAAAAGAAAGGATGAATGTTAACTGTCCTTAATAGTTTCACATATGATAAAAGCCTGACTTGTTTTAAAACTAAATTAATTAGCTTTATAAAACTGTATTTCTCATTCATTGTATTAGCATGCCATTTATCCTACTACTGGCCAAACCGAGTTTAAAGGGACAGTTCACTCCAGTGAACACTTGTGCACGTGTCTGTAATACCTAGCTCTAAATACATTTTTATTTTATTACTAAAATGCTTTTCATTTCCTTGCAGGTATAATGTTCTGTCTGTTGTGCTACTCGTATAAGAAGAGATTAAAAAAAAAATTTATAAAACGTTTTTTCTTTACTCAGGGCAATAATCGTTGTTTTCAGCTAATATACGCTTAGCAAGATGAACCGTGTAATTTTACAGATTACTCTGTTAAAATTTTCAAAACATTTTGGCATTTTATAGGGAGTGAGGTCACTCCACATTGAGCGTAATTCGGAGAAAAGAAACAAGGTTTCTCCCTGGGAGGTATTTAAGAGGTAATATATCTTTAAGTGTCTCCGCCTCTGAATCCACCCACTCCTTGATAGCTGCAGCAGTCTTGTTGACTCACAGAAGCCGTGTTCATGCAAGAGCCAGCAATGAGCAGTATTTTTCAGAGATTTTAAGAGCACACCTCCTGCTATGTATTTCGCGTTCTAGCTTGCTGGAGCTGAAGCTGTATGAAAGAAAGTTTTACGTTTTGAAGATATTGCAAAAGATAGTTCCTCCTCTCACCCTGGAAAATCCTGACAGACCAGTTGGATACCTTTCAGGCCTTAACCAAGAACTTTATCTTCTCATCCCACTGTCTTTTTTACAGTAGAAAGACCTAAGACACCCTTAAGAACTGAGAATCTGACTAATTTAAACAGATGGCTAATCCCAGTGCTGTGTGCAATGGACATCTACATCATCATCATCATCATCAGAAACAGAATAACCTCACAAAAAGTGGACTATCTAAGAAAAATGGAATCACTAAAGGAATGAAGGTAAGGTTTCATTGTTTACCCTAATTGCCTCAATATTGAAAACAAATAGGTAGTTGCAGCATTACTTATTATGCTATTTTTATGGCCATCTTAGTGTCTATCGAACAGCTTGTATGGATTAGGCTTGTGTGTTAAGTTTTGCCATCGTGGGACCCAATGCTGCTTTTGTCTTCTGAACTGCAGAGAGAGTTGGGAATGCTCATGCAAATGCTGTTGATCCCATGGACCGACTTAGCCTCCAGTTCGTATCAAACACAACACATGTAGTAACTTCCTTCTAAAGCTTAACTGGTGGTGCAGTTGACTTAGCAGTGTATTAATCAACAGTGGAAAGATGTTTTGTCAGCTTCAAGTGTGTGTGGAGTAAATTTAAAGTGTGATTTGATGCCGTACAAATGTAACAACAAAAATACGTAGGCAGGGAAAGCTGCCTGTTCTTGATGTTTACAATTCTGCAGGGTTGGCTTAGCTGATCCACACACTTTACTCATGTAAGCAGCCTTGTACAACTTAAAATCCAAGTCAGTTTGCTTTCTGTTTTCTCAGGCTGTTTTCTCTGAAGCAGCACTTCTTACATCCGTGAATATTTTGTAGAACTGTTGGCATGTAACATCCTGAGGAATGAACAACAAATCTAAAAGTATACTTCTACCAAAAGACCCCAAATCTTAAAGGTTGTCTCTCTGTGATACCTGTTCTGACTGCGAGTTTACTCTCTGTCTTGCAATGTCCTAATTCAGGTTCTTAATGTGATCATTGAGAGAAAGTCTTGTAGTGACTACAGCTGGCTTTACAGCATGGTGTGGTGGTGACAGGGGGGATGGAGAATATTGCTTGTGGAGCCTGTGCGCTCACCTCACCATCCCTGTTGGAAGCTTTAGACAAGGACTGTGGTGAGGGCTCCGCTGTTTTACAAATAAACTGCTATCTTTTATCTTTCTCTAAATGGGGCGCTCACACACCTCAGCACTCTAATGAGGGCACGCCCAGTGTCATGCTTAATGGTTGTCTGGCTTTAGGTGTCTCCCCTGGTATGAGTGTTTCCCAATCACTGGCTTGTGTTGGATGAGGAAAGCAAAAAATCTTGCGCAATGATTGAAAAGGGCCTTTCTTGGATTCGCTTCCAGAAACCTAATTCAGTATCCTCTTATATATCACATACACCTCCTCGTCATTTTCTGCATTAACTATTTGCCACAATGATGGTCTAAACCTTTGCTTTACACTTGTGACAGTTTTCAAGGACTAAGCTTTGCCATTCAGTTACTGTTAACGTGCTGAAAATGAGTGATTTTGAAATCCTAGGATGGCATTAAGTAGGATTTCCTCCTTAATAAAAAAGAGAAGTAAACAGCTAGAGAAGTAATGAATAATATTACTGAGGATGAGCAAAATAAAAAAATAAATAAATATTGGCCTGAAAGGCATAGTAAAGGAATGAAGGAAATATTAGTAGATGCACTTCCATGACTAGTGAAGTCTTCCAAGCACGCACGGCTAGAGAAGAAAGTGTTTTACCCTGCTGTGTGACACTTGACAAGAGCACTAAACCACTTGTAAATACCATCCATGGCTGAGGGAAGTGGTGAGGAAGTGAAGACTTAGAAAGTTCAGGATGCTTATCAAAGGCAGATTTGGTAAGTCCGGGTCGAGCACTGTGCTCCGAATTACATTCCATTTCCCCTTTCTTCCTGCTGCAAACACAGATTGGGAAAGAAGGAAACAATAACAGACAAGAGTCCTGAATGAACCAGGAATCTCATTCCTGGTAGGAATCTCCCCATTCCTGTCTGGTCTGTTTCCCCGCCCCAGCTGCCTCACCCTGTTCAGTGCTTGTGCTTGATGCTATTTTACAGGAACAGATACTGTTCCTTCCTCCCTGCACTGTTTACGAGCCTCACTGCTGGAGGTGTGCGACTCCACACAGTCCTCCATGCACTTGTGCCACTTCTCACTGGGGTGTGCTTCCCACTTAACAGGCTGGGATCTGAGAATCAGGGAATATGGCAGCCTGGTGCACGAGGAAGCCTGGACAAGGCTTCCAGGTTTCCCTTAATTCCAGTCATTCTTCCTTCTTCTTCTTCTTTTGTTCTTTAGCCACCTTGTCCCTATTTCCCCTAACACTCTGACACACACATTTGTGTGCTTTACTGTCCATGCAATAAATTAATTGACCATTAAATACCTTATAGAACAGAAATATAGTGCTAGTGTATTCAGGGGAGGTGTCTGGTGATGCTGGTTCTAGACTTGTGATAGTTCCAAAACTTTTGGGCTTAGTTACAGCTGTGGTACTTTGGAAGGAGGTGAGGAGGCAGAGATGCTGTGGTTTGAGAGAGGAAATTAGTGCAGAGGCTGCAGTGAAAGAATGGCACAGTGAAGGCTTCTAAGCCTATAGCAATAGTTTTGCACAATTGACTGCCTGGAACATCAGGCTTTGCATAAATCAGCTCTATAAACCCTCTTTTTCCAAGGGAGCCCCCAGAAGCACTGGCTTCAGGAAATGCTGGCTTTGCAAACACTGCTTTTGCAAACACTTGCTCAAGAACAATGTGTTTTGCATCTCAGTGATGTAAGAACATTTTGTATGTCAGTTCGTGCTTGAGAGAAATAGAGAAGCAATTCTGATACCACAAAACCCCCCAGGTTTCTAAAGAAAGTATTTTGTTTAATGGTTGGGAAGGGTAATTAGGGACGATCAAATGTGGGGGAGCAGGGAGGCTCTCTTTGCTTCTAGCAATCTGTGGCATACCAAGGACAGAAAGGAGGTAGCTGAGTGATAGAGAAGCAGGGTAGCATCCTACCAGAAGAGAAGGTGTTGCTTTTGGGGAAGTGCTAGAGTGTTTTGTGGTGGGATTGCTTGTTTGGATGGCTTCTGTGATTATTTAATTCTAGCTGATAGCACAGACTGTCCATGTACTAGCAGACATCAGGTTTAACCATGTCCCCACAGCAATGCTGGTATTCTTTGGAAGCTGGGCCATAGTAAGACCTAAACTTTGGGAAGTGGGTTTTGGACCATGTCTTCCACTTTGTTAGTGCTTTTAACAGAGGCAGATGCTTCGTGCTCTTCTAGAATCCATAGTCTGGACTTGCCTTTGTCCAAAGCACAATTCAGTAGCTAAACTATTTATTTATGTAGCTGAATTGAACAGGAGGAGGTATTTTCCTAGTGATGATTTCTTTGCTGTTATGTTGTTGTTGACTGGGTACCAATAATAGGGGAAGTTGGATTTTTAAAACAATAAATATGTTTGTCTATTGGAAACTTTTTTCCCTATAAAACATATGCAACAGTTTCATTTCTTCAGTAGATTATTTCCTTGGATGCCTTAGCTTCCAATACATTATCAAGCTGTTTGCAGATTCATTTGCACTGAGAATGGCAGGGCTTGGAAGAAATGTGTAGCCAACAAGACTACATGGTTTTCCAGGGATTTCAGATTCCTGTGTGAAAGCAAAAAAAGGGCCTGGGACAGTAACATCTGTCCCACTTATCTGATGGCCCAAAAATGTGATAATCTCCAACATTTGAGGGCTCAAAAATTCAGACTCTGTTTATGTTTAACCTCTGTCCTGTGACATCTGAATCTCCTCCCAGCTCTTCTACTTAGCTATTTGGTTCAATATTCCAACATCCAGTTTCAGTTCCTTCCATGCTCTTGGCATCCTAGGTTTTTCCTCTCTTTTCTGCTCTTCAGTGTCATTTATTGCCTAATGAGGATCTTGAAGAGTACATTGATTGTTTAGGAAGAGAGTCATGAAAGGAATATGCCATGCAACTGTTCTCATGTCAGTAACTTTTTTGCATGTTGTAAAGGTCTCCTGTAATTTCTTGGCTCTCTCTTCACAAATACAGACAGCACTTCAAGTGTTTCTGCAAACCTGGTGTAAGTGGGACATTTTAGATGCATACTCAATATAAATGTTAAAGAGTCTGGTAGGAAAAATAAACTAATTCCTACAATTAGAGTCAAGCAATAAGGGTTATTGTTAACAAGGGAAGAGCAAGGAGAGGGGATTAAGGCTCGTCAGGCCTTTCCAACTGTTTGCAACATCAGTTGTGCAGTCTGTAATGATCTACCAACATAATAGGCTTTTTTTCTGAAATATCTTCATATTTTGATATTAATTTGAAATAATAATAGTTCTCAAATTGAAAGGGAACTTCATTGAGTCCAGCCTGTTTCACTTGCAGCAGCTCAGATTTTCACATTTTCCATTGTTCATGTGTTCATGGAAAGTGCAATTGCAATTTGCTCCCTGGATTTCCTAACTATAGTGACAACAGGAAAAAATTGAGATTTGGTTTTCAGTCAAATTCTCTGCCAGTTACCATATCTGTTGCTTCAGCTGCACCACAGATACGACCTCCTCATCCTCAGTTCCTGCCTTCTGTTCTCCTTGGTTTCAAGCCTGAGAAATGTGTTGCTTTGCACCTGCCCTCTCAGATAATAATCACAGGTCTCAGATCCACGCCCTTGTTTCTGTCATCTGCCCTGCTCTGTGATGAGCTCAATGCATTGGAAGCAGGAAACACTGAGGACATCTTTCTGCATCTGAGGTGTCACCACTGTGTGGGCACATGTAACAGTCCCTGACTCTTGTAGCAATGCTTTGAGCGTGTTACATGAGACTTTACATGTAAGGCTGAGGTTTTTCACATAGCTCAATATCTAAGATTGGTCTAAAATTGTTACCTTCTTAACACCTGGAAATCTCTAAATTCAGGTAATTAATTTTGGAAGGTAAAGCCCTGACAGAAATAGCAGATAGTAATTTACCTCAGCTTGAAAGGTTCTGCATGTCAGGTCTTCAAGGTCAGCCTTCTCTTAGTACAGTAACAGCCCATCCTACTCATGAAAGCAAGTAAATGTGTTGGGAAACTGGCTTAGCTACACACACATAACCCATGGCTGAGCTCCAGTGCAAAAATAAGTAGTATACAAGAGATACAAACAGGAATGGCCTTTGAAAGAAGAATTTTGAAACATTCTGGGGCCATGTAGTGGTGGCATTTGGAAAGCCAAAGAGCTCCAGGAGTCAACATTGGCAAGGAGTATCAAGGGAAGCAAGAACAGCTTTTACTGCTACATTAGTAGTAGATGAATAAACAAGGAAAACGTGTTCCATCAACAAATGGAGTGGATAACTTAGTGACCACAGATGCAGGTAAGGTGTACTCTGTTCTTTCTTTGCCTCGCTTTTCACCATCAAAGTTGTCCAAGCCTATGTGTTGTCAAACTACCAGCAGTGAAAGAAGGTTTGAGTCATGGATCTCTTGAGAAATGTCAGCCCATACAAGGGTGTGGGATCAGGAGGGAAGCACTCACGTGTGGTAAGTGATATCACAGTGATATCACACACTTCCAGCTTTGGAAGCTCCCAGGTGTCAAAGATCCCTGATAACTTAAAACAAATGTCCAACCTGTTGTCAAAAGGCAGATCAGTTCTAGCAGAGGTTGCTTCTAGGAGCACAGAGGGGAAGGTGATTTGGAACAGCAAGCATAGATGTACCAGAGATAAATAATGTTTGACTGTCTTCTATGCTGAGGTGACTAGATTTGTGTATGAGAGGTGATAGGTGTCACCTACCTTGACATTGGCCACACCACCCTCATGTGCTACTTGGGACATTACGGTCTCAATGGGCAGACTTCTATATGGGTAATAGCTGGCTGTGTCATCAAAGCATGGTGGTTAATGGTTCATGCTTTGCCTGCAGGCTGGAGGGGTTTCATCTATGTGGAGGGGGAGTGGGAATCAAGATAGGGGTGACAGCAGTGGGACATATGGAGATTTTCAGGGCTCAGCTGGGCAAAACCCTGAGCACCCTGCTGGGAATTTGGTGCTGACCTGCCTTTAAATACGAAGATGGAACAGAGACCATCTAGTCAAATTGAGTCTGTGACCTTTCTGTGGCAGGAGGCAGCATTTCTGTGGTGAGTCAGCAGAGTGATCCAAAAATGGATGGAACTGATGCAGAACCTCAGTCAGGCTTCTTCGAATATTTGTCTGGCAAGCAGCTTGTTCATGCTCAATAGAGGTAATTAGTAATAGAAAGCCATGGTGTGGCTAATGCCATTGCCTGTCTATTTACATCCCTTCAGCATGGGAATTAATTACCTTTGCAAGCTTTAAGTGGCAGCCTGGCTTTCAGGAGGAAGGTGAAATGCATCTTCTACCTGCGACGTCAGCAAGGGATGAAACTGGATGTATTCCATTGCAGAAGCAAGTTCATAAATAATAATGAGCAGAATGATAAGATAATGGCTGCTTAGGGCCTGTCTGCGTCTCTGTGTGAGCTGGCATATACAGGACCCAGGGATGACCACAGAAAACTGAATGAAATGAAAAGAGAAAATTTATTTCCATTACCTTGTCAAGCTATGGATCACCAAAGAGCACCAGGGCAGAGCCACATGGGCAGGGACACCAGAGATCTCAGTTCTTGCTAGAGGATCTCCGAACCTGCTGTTTTCACCTGTATTTCAGGGCCTATTACAGGTGTAGAATACCTCCCTGCTTCAGTCTTTCCCACAGCAGGGAAGGAATCTCAAGAATGTTTGATTGAGTTCCTGTAAGTCTATCTCAGGCCTGTGTTATTGAAACACAGACATTGAACTTAGCCAACATACAAAGCTAAGCAACAATTGGTATATGTGTTTTTCTACACCTCAGCTGCAGATTACTTCAGCATGTTTATAATTCTCCTCAACAATCTTCTGTTATCCTCCCAGTTTCTATAAAATCTGACTTTTCACCAGAAAAATGTTTAGCATTGTGCTGCCTCTCTCACTGCTTGCTTTTTGCATGTGTGCAGTGTTTCAAATCCTGGCTTATAGGGTACAAGACAACCATAAAATCCTAATTCATCATGATATGCAGGTCTGATTCTTCTGCCAAGAGACATATGAACTCTCTCATGGATTTTTGGGGTTTTGCTTTCTTTTTAAAGAAAAGTAACTTTTGTTGTGGCTAGGACTGCGGCATTAACCAGCAAAGCCGGAAATGAAATTTCCCTACAATGACCAGTGGCTCAGCCAGAGAATTCCTGCCATTCCTGGCAGCTAATTTTTCCACAGAAAATACTTCGAGAAAGCAACTCAGCCAGGAATTTCGTGAGCCTATTGTCTGAGGGAGTTGTCATTGTGGAATGGATATGGAATTGGAAAGAAAAACACCACTTAAGGACAAGAGCAGGCAGCAGGACGAGCAGTGTTTCATGCCAGACTGAAGAGCAGCTGAAGTGTTTTTCAGTTCAAGATATATGAATTCAGGCAGATGACCAGAACATTCTGTGAGATACCTCTAGTATAAAACTGCGAGGTGAAGAGCTGAATTTCCAGGGAAGATGCCATCTATGTACATCCATGTCTTCAGAACAAAGTGACATTCAACCTGTTCTGGACAGGTGTCTTTCTCTTACCTGAAGTATTTTGAATTTCTAGAACATCCAGTGAAGATATAACACAGCAATGCCTTATCTGTTCTACTGATCATCTCGGGGATTTTTTGGAAGTCATTCAGCTGCATCCTTGCCTTGGTTCTTTTGATCAAGCACAGGCATGTGCTCTGTCATTTCTCCCTCTTCCAAAAAATTTGTCCTTCTTCATCAGCCTACCAAGACATGGGGATTTGTTCACCTAAAAAATAAACATGGAAAAACAAATCTGAGATGCAGAGCTGAGACTTGTAGCTGACATAATGCTGCACTCTGCTTCCTCCAGGAATTTCCATTTGAGTTTCTGCTTCCCTGTTGCTGCTGCTGATTCATACGGCCTGAAGAGCTGCCATGCATCTCTCCCTGTGACTCACATGTAGTTATCTGAGACTTCAGCCTGGCTAATCTCACAGCCCAAAGCTGTCAGCCTACACCTGGAATCACAGCACCCAATTTGTATGTTCTTGAGCTTCCTGAGGCTGTTCTGCAGGAGAATGCCTTAATCTAGTTTGGAATTACCATTTCCTGCCCATTCGTTGTGTTTCCACAAAGCTTTGATTGTCCTCTGAAAGGACCATTTCTTCCCCTGTTGTCCCCAGCTTGCACTTCCTGCAGGGAAAGGTAAGCTGCACTCAGGTTCTGATCCACCCTGTGCTGGGGGAGATCTTGAAGATCAGACACACCTGCTGCCTGGAGAGGGCAGGACATGGATGTTTTCACCCAGTCCTAGCAGCCGTGTGTCAGTGACTGTATTGATTTACACAAGACCTTGGAAGTCAGGAAATAGAACCTGAGAAATAAATTTCAGACCACCTATGGCTGTCACATTGTACCTCATTGTCAGCCATTCCCTGGAAGAATCCCAGCCCCATGATCTGATAATTTCCTGATAACCAACCTCAAAACTTCAGGTGCTACACAGGTCCCAACACCAAACTACAAAACAATTCAAAGTGAACACAATTTTTTGAAGGCATTTCATGGTTCAAGAAAGCATTTGAAAAATCACATTTTCTCTGATTTTTGAGGTCATATTCATGCAAGTTTCTGAGTTTGAGCGTTTGAACTTCCAATAATCTCTTGACATCAGTCTTGCTCAGAGGGAATGTTTTATTTTGTCTCTGGCACAAAATGTGTGTCTGCAAGTCTCTTGAAGTCATCTTTTCTTTATAAAAGGGTCTTTATAAATTGCTCCCCTGTGCAATATATTCCTTGCATCACTGTTACATAAACAGCTTGTTTGTTTGCATATGTGGGTGGTAAAAGTGTCTGGGAAGTTCTAGCAGATATAAGGGTGTGTTAATCTTGAAAGAGGAAATCTCTTTGGCTTTTCATTGTTCTATTTCGATCAGAAATGAAACAAAACTCTGTTTAAACTGTTTTGATGCAATCTCCACCCCTTTTCCTCTCTTACAATCACAATCAGCTTCCCCTGTGGGCCTTATCCTTGGTTTCTTTCCGCTTGCTTTAGGTTACAAAAAAACTCTTGGGGAAATAGGCCTTTAAGTATTGGATTGGTGCATCTGTGGGTATATAAGTAGTAACAGGTGTTAAAAAGCTAATTCTCCTTTCTCTCTGTCTACAGCCCAGTTTTATCCCAAATAAGAAGTTACTTTATTAAATGATCTGGAAAGAATCCCCTGTGGGCAAAATTTGTCTATTGTTACTTTTTGGCTCTCAATACATATTTTAACTGTGTCTTTTCAGGTTGAACTCAGAACCTTTACTTCTTAAATCTGTTTTTTACCCATAACCAGGCAGGAAGTACAGATTCAAAAACAAAAAAAAAAAGTGTGTTTGCCAAAATCTACAACTTTTATAGAAAAAAGTTAGTATTTTTGTTTTTCATTCTGAGACGAGTATGCTGTTGATATATGCCAAGTCTAATTGCTTTTTCTTAAAATCTGTTTTCAAGGGTTAGAAAATGTATCCATTCCATAATTTGTGTCTATTTTCAGATGTGTGTTAATGGAACTGGTATGTTGATGTGCATAGTGTGAAATGCTGGATATGGTATGAGCACTGGCAAGTTAGCAAAATAATTATGAGGTTGTGTCCTGAGACGGGAGACTTGTGCTTTGGGAATGGAGGAGCTGCTTTAATAAAATCTGGTTTCACCTTGGGTTGAACCTTTTGTCCAAGAAGAGGTATAATTTATTACCTCCCTGAAGAAGAATTAATTGATGGCCTCCTTGCATCTCTTACCAGTGAAAGGTAAAGAAATAAAATTGTGCACACAATGACTGTCTTGGGCTAAAGATACTCAGGATCAAGAAGGGCTTCAGGGAGGCTGTTTTTTGTCCATGTGTCCATTTTAAGGATGGGAGCTGAGCAAACTGTCCCCATGGTCCTCTAGCAGAGGATTTGTTAGAGCAGCAGTTTTCAGCACAAAGTAATGTCTGCAAGATCATTTCACTTCCCTGCATGTACAATGTCTTCCAAAGCACTCAAGGTCACCTGTCCCTTTCCAACAAGCCCTTCTCTGCACTTCATTAGCATCTTGGCTCTTACTAAATTTCTGTTGAGGTGAGAGTAATCTCTTCCTTTCACTGTCTTCCTCTACAAATGAAGCCCTGTCATCACCTCTTTGATTTGGTAAAGAAGCACAGTAGGTTTCGCACCAGAGATAAATCTCTGGAGGTCATGCAAGAATGAAAGTGAAATGAACAGACACTCTATTAGTAATAAACAAGACAGCATTACCGTGCAAGACAGATAAAAAATGAAGCTCTTTTAGCTTTCATCTAACCCCCAACCCAAACTACCCATTAATTTACACTTTTGAAAATCATGTATTAACTTCCTTATGCTTCCACCACAGCATAATTAAATCAAGCAAGTTGGAAGATAAAAATTAGCTTTACCTATTGTCTTAGTTTAGGGCAGTCACCCCAGGACACCTATCAATAGGTAGAAAACATTTAAAGTTTGCAGAGATAAGGTAACATTAGCAGATTTTTATATCTGTGATTCAGTATAACCAAAGACCTTTAGAATTCTTGCATGTGGGCTGAGAATCACATGGGTTTATTTAAGTAAATTGAAGTATCATTTCAATCTGGTTTTTTGGGATCATTATCAGAGACTAAGGCTTTTTTGACTGTTTAAATGTGTACCTGCTGAGAAACAGTGTTGTAAGCTTGGCATTTTGTTATAAAGATGTTGACATCTACAGGAAACAAAATTTCAATCAATGGCAAGTTATGCAGATTCTTAAAACCTCAGGTAGGCATATTTGTTTTTATTCCCTACTGAACACTTCATAGGTGTCTGAAATGTATGTGACTGGGGAGAGGAGTGTTACAGGAGGGGGAAAAACACCACCTACATAGTTTCAGCTTTCAGCATGGTAGAATTATAAAATCTTGGCTGGTTTCCTAAAGAAACAAAACTTATTTAGTGATGCTATCTGTCTGTCAACTCATTAAAAGCTTGTGAACTCGTGAGCCATTTTTGCACCATCCACTCTTTGCTTTAAGTAGGCTTTTGGACACAGGAGGAAGACCCAGCACCTTCTCACCTGAAATAATGGAAGTCACAAGTGTGAACTCATTCCTCCAGTGACCCAGACAGTCTGCAGCAGGAAGGAGATTTGACGTATAATAAGGGTTCCAAATAAGAAAGAAGCTTTTGTCAGAGTGTTCCTTTATTTTACACAAAAGCCAACATGAAACATACATTAAAAAAAAAACAACAGAATTTATTATTCCTGGAACTCACACTTCTCTGTTTACTTCTGCTCCAACTCATTTCTGCATGGTGTATACCTTACCCTTGCCTTTCTCTGGAATTTATTTAGTCCATAAACTTTCTGAGATAAAGGCATTTTATTTTGTTGTCTAGTTGTAAAATACTTGGTGCACATGGGATCAGTGTCTATTAAGGGTACCTTTATTCACAGGGGGTTTTATCCAAGTCTGACACTTTTTCAAACATCAGTGACTTGTCATCAGTATTGTGTAAAGCAGTTTCCCTGTCTCATGTTCTAGTTGATGCTACTAAGTCAGAATGAAGTGTGTTTTGGTGTCATTTCTCATGGGACTATCTATAGACGAAACTTGAATTCATATTAAACGTTATTGCTTTCCCATAATTCACTTCTAACCCAGTTAGGCATCAGTTCTTCATCTTTACTGCAGTCTGATCCAGACATGAGAAGCTCCAAACTCATCGTTGTCACCTGGCTGGTGTTTCTCCTGTTCCCAAGGGCCGTGTGATTTCAGTTCACCTCCTGTTGATCAAGTATCTCACCTGCTCAGCAACAGCATTCCCGCTGGAGCTGTATTTCAGGACATCAGCTTAAAGAGAGAAATGCAAACCTGTCACTCTGTGACAGGTAATTCACGTTGAGCTCAGGCTGGAGGCTTGATGGACAAGCATTTAAATGGCTTTGAGTACTTCTACCTTGAAATTAACATGAACATGATATGAGAATATTTTTTTTGCGGGGCTACACACAGAATTACTTGAATAGCATGAAATTATTTGAAATAGCTTTTAACCAGAGATCCAAGAAGGCTTGTGCCTTTAAAATATAGCCTAAAAAGACTGACAGAGGATAGTTTGAGGGTTCTTTAGTTTTCTTTTTTTATTGAGTGATTTTTTGCTGGAGAAGATAATCAAAACATCTCTCCACTCTGACACTTCTCAATAAGTAACAGCCGTGGTTGACTGACAATACTTTGTTCGCAGACTCCACTGTTTGCTGCTTATTCCTATATTTCTTTTTTCCAGCCCTGTACATCTTCCAAGTTTATGGCCACATTTCAAGGCTACATTTAATCACTGCTGCACAGTGTGTGGCATTCTTGGTGTGCTACATCCCCACTTATATACATGGCCCAAAAAAACATACTTTCTGCAGGATTCATGATGCAGGGTTTGCAATGCAGTATTTCAACAGAGGTAACAGAGATGGGCATCGATCATCTGTAACAAATCACATTTGCCATCTGCACCTTCCTGGAATAGGAGACAGCTTTATCAATGAGATGATAGTGATAAAAGGATTTACCAAGCCTGATGATAAATCTTCTGACACAATTTCTTGAAACTTGTGGTAGAGACAAATGGACCAGTGTTACTTCCTATGCTATTGGAAAAAGGAATAGTTAACTTGAAGCAGATACTGGAGTCTTGTTTCTTTATTAGCCTTATTTAGCCATGGTTAAAACAAGCTGACACACCTGTGCTTTATCTATTCACATTTTCTGACAGAACATTGCAAAATTGAATAGGAGTTTGTGGTTTTGGAGGGTTTTTTCAGTCCATATTCTTCAACATGTAAGGCTCATAAACAACAGTTTTTGAACAATCAAGTAGGTAAGAACATTAGCAATGCCTTCAAACAGTCAATTTTGAAAAGAGAATTCAATTGAGTGGGGGAGATGGGAGAAATAAAAAAATGCATACACATGCAAGGCTTTGAAATGGAAGGGTGTCTCGAAAGCTGGCAGAAACAGGTCTTTATATATGGATACTGGTCACTTTTGCATAAGGAAAATTAATTCTCAAGCTACCAGATACCTAATACTGGTTAATTTCATATTAAGGGTGATCATCAGCTGGATACAAGGCTGCTGATGTCCTAAGCAGGCTACAACTATAAATAAACACTTTGGTTTAGGTCCCACTTTCACACCTGAGGAGGACGTAGTTGGAAATGAGCCGCTCATGTCTGCAGCAATTTGTAATTATTTAGGTGTCGATATCGGAGACAAGGAATCGCAGTTGCTGGGTTGTAACTCCTCCTCACTTTCAAGCCCAGGTCGGCACAATCCATGTTGGGGAAGAGCTCTGTCCAAGTGACAGTGGGCCAGGGGAGGTGCACAGGAGGGAGGCAGATGAAGCAGTGGTCGGACCGGAGAGCCTGGCTGCCGTCAGCAGTGCGGGGTGCTGGCTGCAGGGAATGAAATGCCTGTGAGAACTGGGCCAGGGGCGTGCCGGGTGCCTGGCCCTGGGCCACAGAGGGAAAGCCAAGAGGAGGTGAAAGGTGAATGGGTTGAGTCCGTGGCAGGGGATCTCAGCCAGGAACCACAGGGAGGAATGGTTCATGGAGGGGAGGATGGAAATCTGCAGGCAACTGCAGTCTTGAAGGGAGTTGGTTTTCTTTTTCATAAATAGTAAAGAAATAAGACTGGAAGGTGAAAGTAGCTGCAGAATCACAAATAATTGCACAGCTAGCATGTGTATTGACTAGCTGTAGTACTCAGAAATGAAATGCTTTAGTGTTGACTTAACGTTTAGCTAAAACAGAAGCAGCAGTGGCTGCTACTGCCAGCTCTTTTCTGTGCTCCCATTAGGAAAATTCTAGCACAAGCTCTTTTGTAGCTGCTTGCAATACTTTTCTTCAGTTTGTTTGGGTCTGTAAGAGTGCTTTAATCCATTTTGTCATACATTCTTCAAAGCTATATTTTGCTTTTTTAAAATTTTCTTTCTAGCTTCCAAAATTGTAATGTTTCTGGAGAAATGTGGTGTCCTCTGCAGCTTGTATCTTAAGATACCAAAAGCAGATTTCAGGGCTGTGTGGGACTGAGATGGGTCTTCAGAAATGAGGACAGAATTGTGAGGGTTTGTGTAGGAATGCAAGACTTCCACATTATTCTACTGAGATTTATAACACAGGAAAAAGTTGTTAGCAGTTAACTCAAGTTTGCTACAAAGACAAAGGGACATATATGGAATTTCAAAATAATTCCACTCGGCTTTGCAAACTAAGTGGTCAGATTTTTGGAATGGCTCTCACAGAAAATTAAAATATTTCAAAATTCTGTGGTCTGTGATCTTTTCTCCTGATGGTGCAGGAATGCCTGTGTCAAATATTTTCCATTCCTGGCATGGACTTATTCCCTCAGAGGTTATGTTCTGTTTTAATGTAAATAATCTATATGGTACAATGCACCTGAGCGAAGATACTTTAAAGATTTTGCATTCCATTCCAGTCAAGACTATGTGATAATCTGAACCTTAAGCATAATTGTCTTTCCTTCCTGTATTGTCCTGCATATCTTCACTGCACTGTCTGTTGCATTTTCAGTTCTCTGTAGGAGCCAACCTTACTCCTTGGCCAATAGAATCCCAATTTGGCTCCTCTTCCATTGGTCAGGGTTTTTAAAATGAAGTTCTGATCTCTTTTGTTCATTGACAAATAACAGAGGAATCTGGATTTTACCCCATGCCTTGTCTTACAGTGATTCTGTGAGAATAAAGCAGAAATACATTGGTAAGCTACTCATAAAGAATCTATGTTTTTGAATATTTGATATGAAGTGATAGCATCTCTCTGCCTGCTTAATTCCTGACTTATGGTTGTCTTGCATGTCTGCTTGCCATTCTTGATTTTGTATCAGCTGATACTTTTTGCACAGGCTGATATTATTACATTAGTCCATAAGGGATCTATCAGGATGGGCATTTAAAATTTCGTAATTATAATTAATTTAATACTAAGTATGAGGGGAGTGCCCAGCTTTCCCTGTGGGCTGGGAAAGAACATAAAATCAGGAGTTATCAGAGCATACTAATATTGTTTCAGAATTCACTGTAAAGCATTATGTCTGAAATCTCTAAATGCTTACCTAAAGGAGTGTCTCCTTGCACAGATTTTGCTAGGAGTTTGTCATGGGACCTCAGGTAGTTTGTTGGGGCTTTTTTCCCCTTGTTGTAGCTGAACTTTATTCATTCTTTATTAACTGTTTTCTACCATGCAACATGCTACTGGGATTTTTGCATATGTTGACATTTTTCACAAGAAAATTATATTTTTCTCTGCTGGATGGTAGGCTGTAAGTATGTAGTTCATCTTCTCAGGGGTGTCCCTGGACAAACTGAAGTTGTTGGAACAAATTTGAGACCTCTCTTCACTGCAGTTGAGAGAGACATCTGGGACCTTTTGTCATTATTTGCCTCTGCAGAAATACATTTGTAGCAGTCATTAGAGAAGGGCACAACATTTCTCTTATGCTCAGGTTTGTATTTTCGTGGTTTGGGGGTTTTTTTGCAGATGTGGAAGCGTAGAGTTGAAACATGAGATCTTCTGAAAAGGGGTTTTTTATCTTCTGCATGAAGTTTCAGTGTTATTTATTTATGTATAAGTTTAAGCAGTAACTTCTTTATTTTAGAAGTAGGAGACTACTAGTATTTTAAAATCTTTACATTTTAACAGGCTTTAAAACTACATTCCTTTCACATGAGCCTTCCTTTTGGATTATGTTGACAAAAAATCAGATTGGTGTCTAGGCATCTTCTGTTGCTCTTGAAACATATCAGGTAGTTCAGGAGACTGTTCTTGATCAGAGCTTCTACATCCTTCAACTGTCAGTCTTTGCTTTGCCAACTATTGTTGCTCTATCTCTGTACTTCCAAATTTAGGAGCACAGACACAGATGTGTGTACCAAAGTGTTATCCTAAAGAAAAGTTGAAGAAACATTATCCAATCTTTCAGAGGATTGGTCTACTAGAATGCTGATAAGTAAAGATGTTAATGAGGTAAAGATAAAAAGGGGGGTTTTCTTTGTCCACAAAAGAGGGGAAAAATGCCTATAGGGATTTTTTATTACACAGATTTTTGAAGTTTGCTGCACTGATTAAAGTCCCCCAAACATCAACAGTTGCCTAGAGCCAGAGTAATATTAATTTTATTTTAATTTTAAGCAGAAAGTCTGTATATCTGTTTCCTTATTCCAGCATCTATGATTTAGAGGTTCTTTCTATCTGCTTACATTTCACCCTCTGAAAATATGTACCAGCTGTTTTTGCAGTTCTCAGTCATTTCTGTTCTACATTTCATATCATAGTGAGCTTTATGAACGTTGTGAGGTAAGTAGGAAAATAGGACATGATGCTTAAAAGTATTTTGAGACGTTATCTGGTCCATTTCTTCAAAACAGTTCTATCCAGGGCTGGTTTTCTGCTGGAACATCTTGAAGGCTATTCTGGAGCCTCTTAGCTCAGAAAATGTGCCACTGTGTTTTGGGGTTTTGTTAAGACTGACAGCACTGCTTTCTGCTGTCTTCTGCTAGACAATATTAGCTTTGACTTTACAAAAATGTCCCTACCAGAGATTTATGTCCATCTTAAACACCTCCATTGCTCTAAATTCACATTTAACTGATTTTATCAGTACAAAGTTCTTTCTAATATCTGATTTAGATCACTTTGGCTGCAAATTAAGCAAATTTATGCTTAACAGAGCATAGATTACTGTCTTTCTTTTGCAGTTATCTTTTACATGTTTGAAAACTTAGGCTGCCAGTCATTAGGCTCTCTTCTCTTCTCTTCTCTTCTCTTCTCTTCTCTTCTCTTCTCTTCTCTTCTCTTCTCTTCTCTTCTCTTCTCTTCTCTTCTCTTCTCTTC